>NC_064564.1:53487176-53791551 GCF_937001465.1 Orcinus orca
AACCAAAAACTGCAGCATCAGAGACTTAGTTTTTAAGGAGTAACAGCAAACTTCCTCTATCTAAGCCAGAATCTAATTTTGGGTAAGGTTTGTCCCGGGACTCACCCTGACATTCAAGGATTCCGTCAACCTCCTGACTACTTCCATATTGAGCTACATTTTCTCAGCCACGGGCACCAACCGTCTTAGCATCACCTGGGACTGTGCAAAGGCAGAAACACCTGAGAAGCAGGCCACCAGCTTAATGAGAAGGACAGGAGTGCTTTCAAGACTGAGCAAAGTACAATCCTGCCTGCCTCATGGGTTGCATGAGAAGACCCATGAAAGATTTTCTCAGAGACAAGATCCAGCCTTATGAATCCTTAGCCTCAATCATCTAACTCAAATGTCGATTAGCATCAAAGGTTTCCTTCTCGAGAAAGGCCAGTATGAAAGGGAGTCACTTCAGGAACATCTGGAGAGCAGAACAGCATATTGGGATCTTGCATTTCCTCTTTGATGTACACATCACCTCCGCAGAGAAATGGCACATTAGTAAATTTTAGTTTAGCTTTTAGCATACCACGCATCCAACAGGCATCTGCATCACAGACCCGAAGAAACTAAAATGTGTCCCACTTAATCCAGGTTGAATCAAGATCAGTTAAACTACCCTTCCCACCATCGCTTAGTTCCAAATTCACAGGCTCAGAGCCCTTTGCTCACTCACAGTTGAGCCGTACAGGTCCGGCTGAATCCAATTCAGGATGTAATTTGGTCTAGGACTGCTCCAGAAACTACAGAATTTCTTCTGCATTGACTCTCCCATTTATTTAATATTGCCAAATTCAAATAAAGTACCCTGTTAGAAAATGGGTCAGTTTTCATCATGTCACTTAAAGTACAAATTTCAAAGCCTTCCTTTTGAGAAAAAATAGGTATAATCCACTAGTCAAGTTGCTAAATGATCTCATTCCTCAATGGGTGAGATTTCCAAAAAAAGCATGGGAAATATATTTTTTTTTAAACAGAAATTTTAGAAGTCCATTTATTATTTATTTATTTACTTAACATCTTTACTGCAGTATAATTGCTTAACAATATTGTGTTAGTTTCTGCTGTATAACAAAGTGAATCAGATATACATATATCCCCATATCCCCTCCCTCTTGCATCTCCCGCCCTCCCTCCCTATCCCACCTCTCTAGGTGGTCACAAAGCACTGAGCTGATTTCCCTGTACTATGCAGCTGCTTCCCACTGGCTATCTATTTTACATTTGGTATTGTATATAGTCCATGCCACTCTCTCACTTCGTCCCAGCTTACCAATCCCCTTCCCTGTGTCCTCAAGTCCATTCTCTACATCTGCGTCTTTATTCCTGTCCTATCCCTAGGCTCTTCAGAACTATTATTATTTTTTTTTTCAGATTCCATATATATGTGTTAGCATATGGTATTTGTTTTTCTCTTTCTGACTTCACTCTGTATGACAGACTACGTGCATCCACCTCACTACAAATAACTCAATTTTGTTTCTTTTTATGGCTGAGTAATATTCCATTGTATATATGGGCCACATCTTCTTTATCCATTCATCTCTCGATGGACACTTAGGTTTCTTCCATGTCCTGGCTATTGTAAACAGAGCTGCAGTGAACATTGTGGTACATGACTCTTTTCGAATTATGGTTTTCTCAGGGCATATGCCCAGTAGTGGGATTGCTGGGTCATATGGTAGTTCTATTTTTAGTATTTTAAGGAACCTCCATACTGTTCTCCATAGTGGCTGTATCAATTTACATTTCCACCAACAGTGCAAGAGGGTTCCCTTTGCTCTACACCCTCTCCAGCATTTATCGCTTGTAGATTTTTTGATGATGGCCATTCTGATCGGTGTGAGGTGATACCTTGTTGTAGCTTCGATTTGCGTTTCTCTAATGATTAGTGATGTTGAGCATCCTTTCAAAAGCATGGAAATTTAATTCTATCCTGCATTGCTACACCCTTCAGGTCAAGATATGGCCTAGCAACAACCAGTACTCATGGATTTCATTTTTTTATCTCGAGTGGAAAAAGCAGGATTTAAAGCCGCCACTGGTTGAACATATACCTCACTTTTTAAAACCTAAGTAAATTCAGTCTGGCTTTCTGTGAGTACTGTTTGGAAATACAGTTTACAAATCTTACTTTTCCATGACATAATATAGGAAAACTGAAATAATACTCACACACCTGGAAATGGCTTAAGGATAAAGCAGGAGTGAAAGGGGGGCAAGAGAAAACTCCCTGACAGACCTGCCCTGAAAAATGCACTATTTACCAAGTTGGTACATCAAACCTTAGACTAAGTGATAGACAGAATTTCATAAAACCAAGGTTCCCCAAAGTCTTTGTGAGTTACTCTTTGCAACAAATGCTGCCTCTATAACACTTTATAAAACAACCAAAGTCAACAGACACAGGTCTACGGTCCTTTCAGCTTGCAGATACTTTTCCCACAGCTCTATTTATAACTTAATGTAATAGGAAGTTCTCTTTTGGCAAAAGAGCTGATTAAGTGTTCCATTTAACACTGTAATGGAAACAATGCTTTCTTTTGCTTCAGACTTGCTGTTCTCATATTGTCTCATGCTGTCGAAAATGGAGATTTAGTAACTATTTTCTGTGTTGGTGTGCCTTTGTGATGAGTGTAATCTGGAGACACTGAATGAATAATTAAATTCATGTTGAATTTCTAATCACTTTCTTTTACCTACCCTCAAGCCCAGTATTTTAGCCTGCTGTCTTTGCAGCTTGAGAATATAAAATGGACTTTCTGTGGTAAGTTTAAAGCAGAATAGTTTATCACAAATTTCTCTCTCTCACAGAATGATCCCCTTCGTTTATATTTCTGTCTTTGTTGATCTGATCTGACATCTATAATGTCAGGGATATTATATCCATTCAACAAATAACATGTGAAAAGCAAAAAGGGACTTACTGAGGTGTGGGACCAAAAAGGAATGCTATGCATAGATTCTGCTATTGGAGTCAGGAAGAGTCCAGGCACATGGACTTTAAAAGTTTTTACTCTTTTTACCAGTCAATGTGAGGAATTAAAATAAGGCAACCCCAGATGATTTTGATTGTTCAACTGTCCATCCAATTATTCCACCTTCCTCCCCTTTTAAAAAATTATTTTGTCCCAGTTGTACTTTTAAAGCTGAAAAAAGCATCTGTTAGAACTAATAAATGAACTCAGCAAAGTTGCAGGTAACAATCAACATACGAGACCTGTCACATTTCTATACACTAATGATAGATTTTCAGAAAGAGAAATTAAGAAAACAATTCCATTTACAACTGCATTAAAAATAAAAAACTTGGGAATAAATTTAACCAAGGAGGTGAAAGACCTGTACTCTGAAAACTCTAAGACACTGATGAAAGAAATTGAAGAAGACACAAATAAATGAAAAGAAAAACTGTGTTCATGGATTGGAAGAACTAACATTGTTAAACTGTCCATACTACCCAAAGCAATCCACAGATTCAATGCAATCTCTACCAACCTACCAATGGCATTTCCCACAGAATTAGAATAAATAATCCTAAAATTTGTATGGTACCATGAAAGACCCTGAATAGCCAAAGCAATTTTGAGAAAGAAGAACAAAGCTGGAGGTATCATGCTCCCTAATTTCAAACTACACTACAAAGCTATAGTAATCAAAACAGTATGGTACTGGCATAAAAACAGACACATAGATCAATGGAACAGAATCGAGAGCCCAGAAATAAACCCCTACATATATTGCCAATTAATCTATGACCAAGGAGGTAAGAATATACAATGGGGAAAAGATAGTCTCTTCAATAAATGATCTTGGGAAAACTGGATAGTTACTTCCAAAGGAATGAAAGCACAACACTATCTTACATCATATACAAAAGTAAACTCAAAATGGATTAAAGACTCGAATGTAAAACCTGAAACCATAAAACTGCTGGAAGAAAACATAGGCAGTATTCTCCTTGACATAACTCTTAGTAATTTTTTTTTTGATCTGACACTAGAGACAAGGACAACAAAAGCAAAAACAAACAAATGAGACTACATTAAACTAAAAACTTACTGCACAGCAAAGAAAACCATCAACAGAATAAAAAGGCAACCTAAGGAATGGGAGAAGATATTTGCAGAAAAGCTTTTTAAAATAACCTACTACTCTGTTCTTTTTACCAGTACTGCAAATCTGGGTTAGTGCCACCTTACAAACTACATGCTGCTAATAGCAACATGTTGGCAGCATTAAATGTTTTCACACATACATTACATCATTTTGGTCCTCACAACAACACTGTAAGGTAGTGGGACTGGTATTACTAATTATATTTGTTATTGATAAACTGAGACTCAGATAATTTAGGTGACTTGCCAAAGTAAGCTAGGAATAGTTGATCCAGGACTTGAACCAAAAATCATTTGAGTCTTTAGTCAGTGTCTTTTCTGCTGAACCATACTCCATTTCTAATCAAAGGTTCTTTTTAAGAACTAAAGAACATTGGTTTTTAAAACAGAAATGTACTCCCAAACATTGATTTTGGAAGAGGCATGAAGTATTAAGCATGTGAGTAATTCCTGTGCCAATGAATATTATGGCCAGAGAAGCCCATATTTCAATTATTTATATGGTTTTAATATGGTTTTTTTAATTGGTTTTTTAAATTTAAAAATATGGTTGTCTTTTTAATATGACTGTCTTACAGAAAATGTCCCAACTTTCTTATCCAAGCCATCGAAGGATGACTTTTCTTTCTGGAAATCTGAGTAAAATCCTGTTACTATTTAAGTTTGGGAAGGAATTAAAATATTTCTAAGAAAACAGTACTGGTTTTATTAAAGGAAAATAGACCTGGAGTTTTTTTTTTTTTTTTTTTTGACAACTGGATTTTATTTATTTTTTAATTTTTAACAACTTTATAGGAGTATAATTGCTTTACAATGGTGTGTTAGTTTCTGCTGTATAACAAAGTGAATCAGCTATACGTATATATATATATCCCCATATCCCCTCCCTCTTGCGTCTCCCTCCCACTCTCCCTATCTCACCCCTCTAGGTGGACACAAAGCACCGAGCTGACCTCCCTGTGCTATGCAGCTGCTTCCCCCTAGCTAGCTATTTTATATTTGGTAGTGCATATATGTCCATGCCACTCTCTCACTTCATCCCAGCTAACCCATCCCCCTCCCTGTGTCCTCAAGTCCATTCTATACATCTGCATCTTTATTCCTGTCCTGCCCCTAGGTTCTTCAGAATTTTTTTGTTTGTTTGTTTTTGGTTCCATATATATGTGTTTGCAAACAGTATTTGTTTTTCTCTTTCTGACTTATTTCACTCTGTATGACAGACTCTAGTTCCATCAACCTCACTACAAATAACTCAATTTCGTTCCTTTTTATGGCTGAGTAATATTCCATTGTATATATGTGCCACATCTTCTTTATGCATTCATCTGTCGATGGACACTTAGGCTGCTTCCATGTCCTAGCTCTTGTAAACAGAGCTGCAGTGAACATTGTGGTACATGACTCTTTTTGAATTAAGGTTTTCTCAGGGTATATGCCCAGTAGTGGGATTGCTGGGTCATATGGTAGTTCTATTTTTAGAATTTTAAGGAACCTCCATACTGTTCTCCATAGCGGCTGTATCAATTTACATTCCCAACAACAGTGCAAGAAGGTTCCCTTTTCTCTACACCCTCTCCAGCATTTACTGTTTGTAGATTTTTTTTTCTTTTTTTGCGGTACGCGGGCCTCTCATTGTTGTGGCCTCTCTCGTTGCAGAGCACAGGCTCCGGACATGCAGGCTCAGCGGCCATGGCTCACGGGCCTAACCGCTCCACAGCATGTGGGATCTTCCCAGATCAGGGCACAAACCCATGTCCCCTGCATCGGCAGGCGGATTCTCAACCTCTGCACCATGCAGGGAAGCCCTGTTTGTAGATTTTTTGATGATGGCCATTCTGACTGGTGTGAGGTAATACCTCGTTGTGGTTTTGATTTGCATTTCTCTAATAATCAGTGATGTCGAGAATCCTTACAAGTGTTTGTTGGCAATCTGTATATTTTCTTTGGAGAAGTGTCTACTTAGGTCTTCTGCCCATTTTTGGATTGGGTTGATTGTTTTTCTGATATTGAGCTGCATGAGCTCCTTGTGTATTTTGGAAATAAATCCTTTGTCAGTTGCTTTGCTTGCAAATATTTTCTCCCATTCTGAGGGTTGTCTTTTCATCTTGTTTATGGTTTCCTTTCCTGTGCAAAAACTTTTAAGTTTCATTAGGTCCTATTTGTTTATTTTTGTTTGTATTTCCATTTCTCTAGGAGGTGGGTCAAAAAGGATCTTGCTGTGATGTATGTCACAGAGTGCTCTACCTATGTTTTCCTCTAAGAGTTTTATAGTGTCTGGCCTTACATTAGGTCTTTAATCCATTTTGAGTTTTTGTGTATGATGTTAGGGAGTGTTCTAATTTCATTCTTTTATATGTAGCTGTCCAGTTTTCCCAGCAGCACATATTGAAGAGGTTGTCTTTTCTCCAAGGTATACTCCTGCCTCCTTTATCAAAGATAAGGTGACCATATGTGCGTGGGTTTATCTCTGGGATTTCTATTCTGTTCCACTGATCTATATTTCTGTTTTTGTGCCAATACCATACTGTCTTGATTACTGTAGCTTTGTAGTATAGTCTGAAGTCCAGGAGCCTGATTCCTCCAGCTCTGTTTTTCTTTCTCAAGATTGCTTTGGCTATTCGGGGTCTTTTGTGTTTCCATACAAATTATGAAATTTTTTGTTCTAGTTCTGTGAAAAATGACATTGATAGTTTGACAGGGATTGCACTGAATCTGTAGATTGCTTTTTCTTCCAATCCAAGAACATGGTATATCTCTCCATCTGATTGTATCATCTTTAATTTCTTTCCTCAGTGTCTTATGGTTTTCTGCATACAGGTCTTTCGTCTCCTTAGGTAGGTTTATTCCTAGGTATTTTATTCTGTTTGTTGCAGCAGTAAATGGGAGTGTCTCCTTAATTTCTCTTTCAGAACTTTCATCATTAGTGTATAGGAATGTGAGAGATTTCTGTGCATTAATTTTGTATCCTGCTACTTTACTAGATTCATTGATTAGCTCTAGTAGTTTTCTGGTAGCATCTTTAGGATGCTCTATGTATAGTATCATGTCATCTGCAAATAGTGACAGTTTTGCTTCTTCTTTTCCGATTTGGATTCATTTTTATTTGTTTTTCTTCTCTGATTGCTGTGCCTAAAATTTCCAAAACTATGTTGGATAATAGAGGTGAGGGTGCACAACCTTGTTTTGTTCCTGATCTTAGTGGAAACTGTTTCAGTTTTTCATCATTGAGAACGATGCTGGCTGTGGGTTTGTCATATTTGGTCTTTATTATATTGAGATAAGTTCCCTCCTTGCCTACTTTCTGGAGGGTTTTTATCATAAATGTGTGTTGAATTTTGTCAAAAGCTTTCTCTGCATCTATTGAGATGATAATATGGTTTTCCTCCTTCAATTTGTTAACATGGTTTATCACACTGATTGATTTACGTATGTTGAAGAATCCTTGCATTCCTGGGATAAACCTCACTTGATCATGGTGTATGATCCTTTTAATGTGCTGTTGGATTCTGTTTGCTAGTATTTTGTTGAGGATTTCTGCATCTATGTTCATCAGTGATATTGGCCTGTTGTTTTCTTTTTTTGTGACATCTTTGTCTGGTTTTGGTATCAGGGTGATGGTGGCCTCGTAGAATGAGTTTGGGAGTGTTCCTCCCTCTGCTATATTTTAGAAGAGTTTGAGAAGGATAGTTGTTAGCTCTTCTCTAAATGTTTGATAGAATTTGCCTGTTAAGCCATCTGCTCCTGGGTTTTTGTTTGTTGGGAGATTTTTAATCACAGTTTCAATTTCTGTGCTTGTGATTGGTCTGTTTATATTTTCTATTTCTTCCTGGTTCAGCCTCGGAAGGTTGTGCTTTTCTAAGAATTTGTTCATTTCTTCCAGGTTGTCCATTTTATTGGCATAGAGTTGCTTGTAGTAATCTCTCATGATCCTTTTATTTTTGCAGTGTCAGTTGTTACTTTCCCTTTTTCATTTCTGATTCTCTTAATTTGAGTCTTCTCCCTTTTTTTCTTGATGAGTCTGGCTAATGATTTATCAATTTTGTTTATCTTTTCAAAGAACCAGCTTTTAGTTTTATTGATCTTTGCTATTGTTTCCTTCATTTCTTTTTCATTTATTTCTGATCTGACCTTTATGATTTCTTTCCTTCTGCTAGCTTTGGAGTATTTTTGTTCTTCTTTCTCTAATTCCTTTAGGTGTAAGGTTAGGTTGTTTATTTGAGATGTTTCTTGTTTCTTGAGGTAGGATTTTATTGCTATAAACTCCCCTCTTAGAACTCCCATAGGTTTTGGGTCATTGTGTTTTCATTGTCATTTGTTTCTAGGTATTTTTTGATTTCCTCTTTGATTTCTTCAGTGTTCTCTTGGTTATTTAGTAGTGTATTGTTTAGCCTCCATGTGTTTGTATTTTGTACAGATATTTTCCTGTAATTGATATCTCGTCTCACAGCCTTGTCATCAGAAAAGATACTTGATTCGATTTCAATTTTCTTTAATTTACCAAGGCTTGGTTTGTGACCCAAGATATGCTCTATCCTGGAGAAGGTTCCATGAGCACCTGAGAAGATAGTGTATTTTGTTGCTTTTGGATGGAATGTCCTATAAATATCAATTAAGTCAATCTTGTTTAATGTATCATTTAAAGCTTTATTTTCCTTATTTATTTTCATTTTGGATGACCTGTCTATTGGTGAAAGTAGGCTGTTAAAGTCCCCTACTATGACTGTGTTACTGTTAATTTCCCCTTTTATGGCTGTTAGTATTTGCCTTATGTATTGAGGTGCTCCTATGTTGGGAGCATATATATTTACAATTGTTATAACTTCTTCTTGGATTGATCCCTTCATCATTATGTAGTGTTCTTCTTTGTCTCTTGTAATAGTCTTTATTTTAAAGTCTATTTTGTCTGCTATGAGAATTGCTACTCCAGCTTTCTTTTGATTTCCATTTGCATGGAATATCTTTTTCCATCCCCTCACTTTCAGTCTGGATGTGTCTCTAGGTCTGAAGTGGGTCTCTTGTAGACAGCATATATACGGGTCTTGTTTTTGTATCCATTCAGCCAGTCTATGTCTTTTGGTTGGAGCATTTAATCCATTTACATGTAAGGTAATTATCGATATGTATGTTCCTATACCATTTTCTTAACTGTTTTGGGTTTGTTTTTGTAGGTTGTTTCTTTCTCTTGTTTTTCATGCCTAGAGAAGTTCCTTTAGCATTTGTTGTAAAGCTGATTTGGTGGTGTTGAATTCTCTTAACTTTTGCTTATCTGTAAAGGTTTTAATTTCTCTGTCGAATTTGAATGAGATCCTTGCTAGGTAGAGTAATCTTGGTTGTAGGTTTTTCTCTTTCATCACTTTAAATATGTCCTGCCACTCCCTCTGGCTTGCAGAGTTTCTGCTGAAAGATCAGCTGTTAACCATATGGGGAATCTCTTGTATGTTAATTGTTGCTTTTCCCTTGCTGCTTTTAATATTTTTTTCTTTGTATATAATTTTTGATAGTTTGATTAATATGTGTCTTATCGTGTTTCTCCTTGGATTTATCATGTATGGGACTCTCTGCGCTTCCTGGACTTGATTGACTATTTCCTTTCCCATGTTAGGGAAGTTTTCTAATAATCTCTTCAAATATTTTCTCAGACCCTTTTTTTCCCTCTTCTTCTGGGACCCCTATAATTCATAAGTTGGTGCATTTAATGTTGTTCCAGAGGTCTCTGAGACTGTCCTCAGTTCTTTTCATTCTTTTTTCTTTATTCTGCTCTGCAGTAGTTATTTCCACTATTTTATCTTCCATGTCACTCATCCATTCTTCTGTCTCAGTTATTCTGCTATTGATTCCTTCTAGAGAATTTTTAATTTCATTTATTGCATTGTTTGTTTGCTCTTTAGTTCTCCTAGGTTCTTGTTAAACATTTCTTGTATTTTCTCCATTGTATTTCCAAGATTTTGGATCATCTTTACTATCATTGCTCTGAATTCTTTTTCAGGTAGACTGCCTAATTCCTCTCCGTTTGTTTGGTGGGTTTTTACCTTGCTCTTTCATCTGCTGTTTGTTTCTGTCTTCTCATTTTGCTTAACTTACTGTGTTTGGGGGTCTCCTTTTTGCAGGCTGTATGTTCATAGTTCCCATTTTTTTGGTGTCTGCCCCCAGTGGGTGAGGCTGGTTCAGTGGGTTGTGTTAGCTTCCTGGTGGAGGGGACTAGTGCCTGTGTTCTAGTGGATGAGGCTGGATGTTGTCTTTCTGGTGGGCAGGACCATGTCCAGTGGTGTGTTTTGGGGTGTCTGTGACCTTATTATGATTTTAGGCAGCCTCTCTGCTAATGGATAGGGTTGTGTTCCTGTCTTGCTAGTTGTTTGGCATAGGGTGTCCAGCACTGGAGCTTGCTGGTCGTTGAGTGGAGCTGGGTCTTAGCGTTGAGATGGAGATCTCTGGGAGAGCTTTCACCATTAGATACTATGAGGAGCCAGGAGGTCTCTGGTAGACCAATGTCCTGAACTTGGCTCTACCACGTCAGAGGCACAGGCCTGAATGGCTGGAGCACCAAGACTCTGTCAGTCACAGGGTGGTATTTTTGTTGGTAGTGGAGATGGCAGCAGTTTTGGTTTCATTTGGGCTTTCACTGTTGTACGTAATTTCTAATGCAAAGCTTATGAATTGTTTTCACAGCCTGGTTCCAACTTCTATGACCACTCATCAGTTCTTCACAGGAAATTCTCTGGGCACTGGTGGCGGCGGCCCCGCGCTCCTCCACATCGCCACCAGCGCTCCTCTACGCCTCTCTTTATCTGCCTCCAGTAGCCCCGCACCGCCGCCGCCTCCCCCCTGTGTCTCCACCGAGTCTCCGCCTCCCTCCGCCACCACCACCCTAGACCTGGAGTTTTAAACTTCTTTCTTAACGTCCATCAAGTTAAAGTTTCTAGTAAAACTGGTATGATGAAAGATTTCAGTGGCCAGTTCTAGCACGGCCATGATGAAGCTCTTCCTATTTGTCTTGTGAGGGTACCTTGATTAAGGTTTCATGAACATAACAGTGATGTGTGAAAGAAAGAAATATCTTGTTACAGGTGCCCCGAGTTTACACCCAAGTGTAAACGAAATGTACACTGAATCATGCAAAAATAATGAGCAAGAATAATTTCTCATAGGGAGTCAAGAAAACCACACTTAGGATCTCCGCTGAAAAAACAAACAAGGAAGCAAAAAGACCAACTACACTCTGTAACATCTTGCTTAGTACTAACAATTTTAACCAGAGATTGTAGAGTAAATTAATACAATATAATCTACAACATTTAGCAAACTATGGCAACAAGATTTTAATTCCCAGTAAAATAATTTGTCTCTAGTAATTTTAAAGAACTATATTGAAAAGATTTTTTAAATCTGAAAGGGCAAAGAGATTTTAAAATATCAGAGTTTTGACAGGGAAAAGGTGTGAAAAAGTAAGTCTAAATATCAAAAGTGCCCACGATGTTTGAGATCCAACAAAATAAATGAGATCCTCACCAACAGGGCAGGGTTTTACTGTGATTAATTAGAAATGGTGTGTATCCACAGGAGACCCAGCTTTCTCATGCCTGCCAGGAAGAAGGGCTTGTGTAGATTACTCGTCTTACAGCCAAAGCAATTGTTTTCACTAGATGACACCAACATCTAGCCTATAGTTAACAACTATGAACAAATTAACACCCCCAGTTATCTCAACATACATTATGAAACCCTGTTTATCTTGGAGAGCTCCCTTAGACAGGCTTACTTACATTAGTAAAGGTTAAAGTTCTGTGTGTGCTTCACTGTGAATCTTTAAAGGTTTTTTCTATGTTTACCTGTGTGCTGAAGTGAACCCCAGGTTGATTCCTTAGAAAACATTCGTCCTGAACACAGATATCTTGGTTTTCCTCCATGGGGAAGAGAGTAAGACTCCTCCTTAGGTATTCCGGTTGGGAGTTTGTCAACAACTGTGAGAGGATGTTGGCCAGACCCCTCGCAGCTGATTGTTACAGCCTGTGGTTCCACACTGTCACTAACAGTCAGAACAGCCTGTGCTCCAGATGCTGGCCATGGGGTAAACAGTCTCATGCTGACTGCCTGGTGGTACCCGAGCAAAGGCTGTCCAAGAAAAAGTAAGTTTAGGTTGGCTGAAGGATAGTCCAACAAATCAGATCACTTTAGGACTCAGTACCACAGACCGCCTTTGTTGATTTATGAAGCCACTTGTCTACCCTGGAAATGCCCGTGCATCTCATGGCAGAATTTTCTGTGCTAGTTGTCGAGATTATTGTGCCGAACATTTCAGGGCTTCGTGACTACCCAGATAAAAAAAAAGTTTTTCCAGTCTCTGTCTCAGAAATGGTATATTTCCCTGAGTGATTTTCTTTACTCTTATGGACACTATGAAGCATATAATGATCTCCCCCAACCCCCTGTGCATTCACTGCTAGGGAGTCTAGAGCAGCATTTGTTTCCCGCCTCTACTACACATATAGGACATCATGGCAGATATTCTTGTAAATTCTGGCTTAAATAAATATTCTGATTTTTAACCAATCCAAACTTTATTACCTACTTTTTAAAATTTATTTTACTTCAGTGCACATATTCCTTTATATGTACATAAATTTAAAAAAAATATATATATATATATATTTAAAGCCCTTTTGGAACAATGCAAACAGCACATGACTAACATCAGAGCTATTGCTGTAAACAAGCAATTTGTGCCTCTCTGTGGGAGTCTTCAGCTATATATACTCTTAAAAATATATTTTTAATATATTAAAATATATTTAATATTTTAAAATTAAATATTAATTTAAAAGTCTCTACATACTCTTAAAAACTATTATAAGATTATAATTTCAATTATTTTTCTTCTTACGGCATTTACTTTTTATTTTAATAATAATATAGGGCTCTCATCTGTATTTGCAAAGTCCTTACTAAAAATTACCTCCTGTGTTCAGAATTTAATATATGGATGAGAATGTGAAATTTGAAATATTTTTTTCCACGAGTGGGCTTGCCAAATTTTATTCCTACACATTGCAATATTAACCTCCAAGACTTAGGATCCGGGACACTGTTGGAGACATGAGAATTATGAAGCTCAAGATTCCTAACAAGCCCTACAGTGCAATTCAGACGTGGCTGAACCAAGTCTCAGTGAAATGATTTCAGTAATTAGAATGTAGGATAACTATCTTGATAGGACAGTTAACTAGATGAGCATCTTCCTTACATTCCTCAATACATACTGGACACCTCTGGAAATATACTCGATGCTCAATTCAAGTTTTTAATTTGGTGACTGGATTGAAATTGGGTTATAGACATTAACCAGTTTACATCTCCTAGAAGATACATAGAAAGCAATTCTTAAAAAAATTGATTGACATGGCCAGTATAGAGCCCTGAAGATGTCTTTATACTTCAATAATTAAGCAAATAATTTAAAACTCTGTTCATTTTCTTAAAAAAAAAAAAAAGGAGAAGTAGAAGTACAAGTGATTGGGGTAAAAAATAAATCTAAGGTATTGGTATTGCTTGGGCAAAGTGTAGAAATATTAATTTTTAAACTTACTGAAATCAAATATGTGTTCAAATTTAATGTTACTCAACAAAAAATTGAAATAAAATATTTAACTTCCAAATCGGTAGAGGGGGGAGAAAGGAGAATAGTGAAAATACAGAAAAAGTGCAGAATACACTACAATTCAAAATAAAATGCCACAATGTGAAGAAGAAATATTGAATTGGATCCTATTATGAGCCAAGCATCTAAGAAGTAAAAGCAATTTCAGATAGAGTTAGGCAAAACTACTGAAAGAGCTCAGGGGAACAACTATCAAGAAAAAAATAAAAGGAAAAGAGAGGCCCCTTATTAAACAAGGAAAATCTAAAGATTCTCTGAAGGGAGAGAAATATTTTAAAATTTTGCATGAGGAAGTCTGATAGCAAATTTGTGGGGAGGCACACTGCTAGCTTGGAATGGAGAAATAATTCTGAACCCTAGTATCTCAACGTCTTTAATGTGATATAGTTCCCAGTTATGCCTGGCTCCAGTAATTACCTCACCACTAACTGGTATGGTGGAGAAATCATGACTCATGGAGGGCTGAAAAGCTGAACCATGTGGAAGGGAAGGTTCAACACTCAGCAATTTGTCATTTTGTTGCCATTATTTTGCAGTGGTAGACTGGTGATCATTTTCCATGAACCAACACTGTATTTTCAACTTTGTTTAAAAGAATATTTTTCAGCACTCTTTATCAAACAGCTATTTTAGACAGTGAATCCTAAAAGACTCTTCCTACAACAAAGAGGGAAGCAGTTAGAACTAAAATAATAATATTTTGCTGATTTTTAAAAAAATAATAGCTAAGCACAGATATCATGAATTAATGGTTTTTGGATATTTATTTTATTATACATTCTTTGACTTCCCTGCTATTTATGTACTGCCATAAAATTATTATTATCATTTTAGTGGGGAATAGAAAGGATGCAGGTGGGGGGAAATCTACTTGAGAAACAGGAGGGAGTAACTGACATTCTCACATCGTTTAAAACAAATCCTGCCACCAGTTGCCTATAACTCCCTACACCATGTGTTGCTAGTTTGGGACTATAAATGTGACAAGTATTAAGTGAAATGTCAGCCAGATACTATTGGAGGAGGGAAAACCACAATTCATCATGTATCAAGGACTTAAAATTTAATTTTGTGCCTTTTAAAAAGATGGCTGAATTTTTAAAGGTGGATAATTATTCTTTTCATTGTTGAAGTTAAAACTTAACATTCGTTTTACAGCTAACATTACTAAAAACTTTTGGGACTCCTGTATGGACACAGTATTGGAAAAGGAAGAGCTAGAAAGAAGCTTTATTCTTTATTATTACATATTCTTCAAAGTCAACGTAAATCAACATAAAATATTTATAAAATCATTATAACAAAGGTGTTATTCAAAGTAAATTCAAGAACTAACATAAAAGTAAGGCAAAGTATTTCAAGCCTGTAGAAAATAAATTCCTCATTGCTTACAGAGGAGACACTTAATCATTTCACCATAGAATGAGTCATACCATTCCTGCCCTCAACTGATGTCTGAAAACACTACATCTTGGAAGCTAATATGGGAATCTGGATAGATGATAAAGCCAGAGGCCCAGAGAATGGTCCAAGAAATGCGGGCAAGAGGTCAATTCTTCGGAAGAATTTAGGTGGAAAAGCTGTTGGGTCGTATTTTCTATCGTGGGTAAAAGAGAAAAATTGCCTAGAATCTCCATAACAGCATCATTTCACCCTTTCCCCTCCAAGTTCTGCCAGCAGGCTGTCCCCATTTGACTGTGTGCTACTAGGGGGCAGGACTTATGTCTGTATTCCTGGTGAGTCTGGCACGATAGGAGGAGATCAATGAAAGTTTATCACTGAGTAGACAAAAATACTGGGAGATAAAGTCCCAAAGCATAGATTTAGAAGATGTACCTAAAGGTGATTCTTTGCAAAATGTTTACAAGGAGTGTAGGAAGGGAATGGGAGATGGTAGAGGAGATAAGGAAAGAATAATGTGACCCAAGAGATGTGTAAGCAGAATCAGGAGAACTCAGTAAGTAGAACATTTCAAGAATAAAGAAATGGTCAAGAGTGACAGATGGAGCAGGAATGTCAAAGAGAGGGAGAAGTGGAAAAAATAATCCTATTGGGTTTGACCTGAAGGACTACAGAGATCAAGGCAGTTCAGTGGGTGGCAGCTGCAGTCAGGAGAAAGGAAAGATGTCCCAGTGGTGAGGGCAAAATGAGGGTGTCCTCATTCTCGATGAATATGAGGGCGTTTGTGGAGTCAGATCTCTCCATATGAGATTTCTTGGGATGAGAGAGATGAGGACGTCAAAGGAGGAAGGAGGTGACATGCGCTGAGCGTCATCTACCATGATCAGCATTTGGTAAGGCAAAGTCTCACTACTCAGAGTGTGGTCCACAGGGCAGCGGCATCAGTGTTCCTTGGCAACTCAGTAGAAACGCAGAATCTACAGCCTGACCTACTGAAACAGACTCTGCATCTAACTAGACCTCAGGCGATTCACACGCACACTCAAGTTTGAGGAGCACTGTTTGAAATTTACATTAAAAGATATTCAGAAGCATGGGAGTATGATATTCTTCATCCCTCCGTACCAGAACTTGGCCTCATCACAAACCTTCAAGTTCCCACCTGGTGGGAACAATAACTACTTTACATGTGTCACTTCCACTTGGGGCAGCATCTTTCAGTTTAAAAGTCGTTCTGGGGCAAGTATGTCATTCCTTCTAGATTCAACTTCTGTCAAACGGGACAATCAGGGCAGTTCCACCATCTCAGAAATCTCACATCTATTATTTATTGCTCAGTGACAAACGACCCTGAAACACAGTGGCTTAAAAATAACTATCACTTGTGAAAAATTTCTGATGATTCTCTGGATCGGCTGGACAGTGTCTGGTCTAGGCTGGCTTGACTGATCTCTGCGGTCAGCTGATGGGCCCCACCTCTGCCAATGAAAGTCAGAATTTCAAGGCCTTAAACACGTACTTAACGTAGAAAAGTCTTTGTTCTAGGGGGATTATGACCTCTTATCAGCCCTACCCACCACTCCCTCTACAGCCAAAAGCAGCTCGTACAGAAAGCTGCCAGAAGAGTGAGGGAAAGACGAGGGATAGAAGAAAGTCTGGGAGAAGAGCGACATTTTTTAATGTTTAAAAATATCCATTGTATTTATAATTTAAGACATCTTATTTAATACACACCCCCCCAAAACTCTACCACCCTGTACTATAGATATTAACAGATGAGGGAAGTTCATCTCAGTGTATTTAAGGAACTTCCCACAGGGACACTATGTACATGGCGGGGCCAGGAATGGAACCTAGTCTAGCTGTCCCTTTCTACCTCAGGTAAGGAAATGTCTAAGGACAGAACACAGTGTTACTATTCTGTATTCACCCTCAGCTATGTTCTAAAGTTTGATGTTCCATTTCAGTGTACGCCTATGGCCATTTTCACACGCTCCCCCCGTGTACTGGCCATCCTTCTATTTGGCATCTGACTGTTCTTTGGAAATCCATCCTATAAAGAGGTCCAGCCTAGAGAGCTGTGTTACAACGAGCACTGTCCGTCACTACTTAGACCTCTGTTAGTGGGAATCTCTTCCCAGTAGGTGTTCAGCAGGGCTGGGTGGTAATTTCAAGGAAACCTCAAGAAGTACACTGTGATGTTGTTCCTAATCCAGTCTCACACATATTCAGGATGTATCCTTGAAGCGCTGGTCTCCTTCCTGCCATTAACATATCCCTAAACAGGCTCTGGGCTTTATGGCACCTTTGTTTCTTTGGAGACGCTGGTATTTCTTTCCTTTCTGTACTATAAGATTCCATGTGCCCGGAGAGGTTCTCCAAAACAAACATTCCTCCCACTCTTCCCAATCTAAAGCAGTTTTCACTATTAAAAAGGGGGAAAAAAAGAATGTCTTTTCTCTTACCACAGTTGAAAGGGAAAGTGGCTAAATTTAGACGTAAGTTTTGGAGTCATCTCTCCTGCCAGGATTTCAGCAAAATTAAAATTTCCAAACAGTTCTGCACTAGAAAGTCACATACATAACCAACAAGGACCTAATGTATAGCACAGGGAACTCTACTCAATATTCTGTAATAACCTATAAAAGAATCTGAAAAAGAATAGATAAATATGTATGTATAACTGGAATCACTGTATTGTACACCTGAAACTAACACACCATTGTAAATCAACTATACTTCAATTTTTAAAAAAAAACAAAAGAATGTGTTAAATAATAAAAATTGGAAAAAAATTTAAAAAAGAAAGTCTCATGTGGTAAAACTGGGATGTGTGGCAGGAGGCTTGACAACTGGCAATATAAGCCTCCCTGGAGTCGGGGCAGGAAGATAGCTTCTTCACCAGCTTCTTAAACACTTAATCGTCTCTGAACTTGAGCTGTTCTTTTCTATTTGCCAGCCTAGAAAACACATTCATGATCATGAAATGTTCTTAGTTTTAAAAGCCAGTCCTTTTCCAAGCCACTTTGCAAGGACGAGAAAACTACCTACCACCTGTCAAATGTCTCCAGCGGCAGGCTGAGTATCTAAGCCATCACTAAAGGAATCTGGTTGATCGCCTTTGTATGCCAGCAGTCATTGGAAAAGCAGAAATCCTCAGGAAGGAGCCGAGATAGAGCACAGGAAAAAATATTTCCTTGAGCTGTCTAGAAAGAGTATTTTATTGGCGATGGAAGGGGAAAAGGAAACATCTAAAATCACTACACTTCAAATAAAAGGTGCAAACACTAGTGTTTTTTTTCTTTCATCCTTCAGCTGTCTTTAAAATGATTCTCACTGATTATGGTGAAATACTTCACCGGGAGAATATGAAGAGGGTCAAAGTCTGATTCTCTCCTCTACTGCTCTAAATAAGCTCTCAGTGATATATAGTTTTTAAAATGGGGTCAGTTTTCTTTTTCTTCTTTACAGAGTCAGTGACACAATGGCCCTTCATCAAGTGTGAATTCCAGATTGCTGCAGACATTTCATTAAAAGAAAATTTTCATTCTGCATGAGAGAGAAGAACATTCTTTCTTCTCCAGGTGAAGCCTTTTGCCCTCTCCACCCACTATCACCCAGCAACATGGGATTACACCACTGAGAGACAGCGTGCAGTGGACGGTCCAGGATTCAATATGGCTCTACTCCAAACAGGCATGTGACCCCGGGGTAGGAAGCTTAACTCTTCCAAGCCTCACAATTTGTAAAACAGAACTAATAATATCTGCCTCAAAGAGTTGCTCAAAACCCAAACATAAAATATCCAAAAAAGTACCTGGCACAATGTAGGTGCTCAATAATTGGTAGCTATGGTTAACACTACTATAATACCTTATGAAAACAGATACAAAAAGCTACTAATTTTTCACAGCAGAAACAAAGTAAGTCTTTAAACTTGAGGGAAAAGATGAGTGAATGAATGGATAAACCAACATAACAATTTATTGATTAGCCTACACACCTTTTCTATCTTTTTCACATATTAAAACCACTTCTTTAAAGGTCTAATTTGCCTTGGGTCGGGGGGTGGCATGAAGGCCAAGCTCCAGAAAGAGTTTAACCACTTGAAGATCAGTGTAAGCTTTCATTATTTTAGTCCAATGTATGAATATTACAGTTCATTTCAGTTATTTTCACCCACTCAGATGCATTCCACTTGCATGATTTCAGCCAGGAAGAGAACTGAAAGATCTAGAGAAAATAAGAGAAAACTAAATAAATACTGAAATATGTCAGCACGCCTTGTGGGACAAAGGAGCTGGACTAGCAGGAACCACCTGCTATCCACATGGGTTTTCCATCAAGTCTGATGGGAGGGTTTTATAGCTGTTTCAGAATAAAGGGTTCTCCTTGGTGGAGACGACCCACTCCTCCCACTGCATTTTGTAATGGCTCATGTGCATGTTCCTGTGGTGTGGATTTGCCTGAAGCACTGGAATAAGTGAGAAAAATAAGATGGATAGAAATGGAGGTAAATTCAGCTATAATGAGAAAAACATGAAAATTCATCTTTTAAAAAATTAAGCGCTAATACATAAAATGTGAACTCTCCAGATTGACTGAGTCATTTGGAAGTTTATTCATAAAAATGTGCACTTTCTTCCTTCCCCAAGTTTTTTATTAAACGGCTCTTTGCTTCAGTTAAAAAGTAGCAACGTTTTATGTTCTCTTCCCAGAAGGCATGACCAGAAGAGTAAAGTCAACAAGTAAAAAAATATTCATAACTGAAAACAACTGCTAGGGCTATTGGTGTGGTATGGAGGAAACAGAAAATCCAAATTTGCTTTATAGTATCCGTTTAAAGTACTATACACATTCCTTTATTTTCTCATTCCCTTATTTTTTATTTACACCTTTATATCAGATCTTCTTCTATTCATTTTGTTTCTCTCTCATTTATTGTATATTCTCTTTCTGTTTAATAAATTGTGTATTCATTCTAAACCTTTCAGTTTCTCATTTAGTCAGTTTCTTACAGTTCTCTGTCTTCTGTAATCCTTCTTCCCTCATGTTCTTTCTAAGTTCTTATACTAACAAAGTCAAGTGAAGAGAGAAGCTTAGGGAATTAATAAAATGGAGGAAAGGCTGTTACAAAAATAAATAGTGAGAAATCTTAAAATAGATACAATGGATGAAGAATAAGAACATAGGAGGAAAAGGGAACAGCAAAGATAGAAGGAGCATGAGAAAAAAGAGAAAGTAGGAAAAGGGTCAACATTTCTATTTTAACAGCCCCCAGGTACTCCCCAAACTCAGCTACCCCATTCCGTATGTGCTTTATTTCTTTATGCCCATGGAATGGGAAAACAGGAAAGGGGACTTGAATGAAAGCACTTAATCCCCAATGGGATGATGGAGTAAAGGAAATGGCCCAAGGATGCAAATATGGGAAGTGCTGCCCATGTCCTAATTTCCTTATTCTCATTTACACCTCTTTGTAGTAGTCATGCCTTTTATTTTTTGTTCCATGACACAGTTTATCTTTTATTACTTTAATCCCATATTCATCATGTTCTTATCATCTCACCTCTTAGAAATCTATTTTTCCCTTTCCCTGTTCCTGAACTTTTAAGGCAGCCTGTAAATTCTCTGGCAGCCGTATCAGCTGTCTCTCCCATGCTAGCCACGACTGTCCTGTCATTCCAGCCCTTCCTCACCAAGCATTTCACCTCAGCGACCACCATCCTTACTCTCAGAAGATGAGCCTGCCTCTTTCTTCATAGAAAAAAACTATCGGTGTTGGTCAGGAGCTCCCTCAAGTTCCTGACACTCACATGAGCATCTGCTACCTCACTGACCTCTGTGATCTGTAGCCCAATGCTAATTCTTTCACCTGGACACTCAATCCCATCCTTTCCAAGGACCCTGCTTCATCAATTATTTTCACCCCCAATCCTATCTTGATACCACTTGCCTTTGTAATGCTAAATATGCATATATACATATACATACACACACACACACATATATATATGGGATAGGTCAAAAAATGATGTTAAATTAATTAAACAAGGAGGCCATTAGACTGAGGTGGCTCTAATGCTTTGGCCACCTACACAAGCAAACCAAAACCTAAGCCTGTAAATGCCTAAAGGTTAAGAAATTGAAACCCAAGGGCAACCAATCACAGCCAACCAGACTTTAGGCTACAGCCAATCGAATTCCCTTTCTTTGCTTCCACACTTTCTCTAACTCTTTCCCCTGGCTCCTGTTAGTGGAGCATGCTTAACCCCTTTGGTTTGGCTTTGCCTGATTTGAATAGAGTTTTGCCCCAATAAACTCTTTATAAAAATTTTAGTAGGTTTTAGTTTACCTTTCAACAATGATATGACCAGAGAGGAAGAGGAAGGAAAGAAGACTCTCAACCACTGCGCCACCAGGGAAGCCCTCATTATACTTTTGAAAAAATATCTCATAAGAGTTACCATTTATCATTTGTTTACTATGTGCCAGACACCTGAGCTTCACATACATTATTTCCTTTAGTCCTCAAATAACAATCCTTGCATTTGAATGTGGTTAAAGACTTATTAACTAGGCCAAAGGCAGAACTAAAAGCAGGTCCTTCTCCTTTCATGTAGTGGTCTTACAGATATTGCCGAGCCAGCAGATAGGAACAAACAAAAGCCATCTTTATTGCCTCCCCCCTCCACTTTTTTACTCAGAAGAAAAAGAAAGGGAAGAAATAAGGTGCTTTCTCCCAGGGAAATGACGTCATGCTCTCATCACTCAGGGAGTCACTGTAGATTGAGGACCAATGTGCTGGTAAGAGTACCCACAGCAGCCTCCAGGGTGCTAAGAAATATCTTGTCCACCTCATCTCATGAGCACAGGAATGGAATTCACAGCTGTGCTGGCCATGCATACCTTGGTATGGAATAGATTGGAAGTTTTGATCTCCAAATGCTCCCTTGGTTCTAGAAGATCCCCTGTTGGCAACGCCAAGGAGGCTAACAGAATACTATCACAGAGGACAGTGAAGGCCTGAGAATCAGCTGGTAGATTTCTGATGCCTCTGCTGACTCCCAAGGCAAAGCTAAACCACCAACGCTAAACCACTCAGATACTATTTGGGGAAGAAAAGGATTAGAGAATATCTAAAAGGAGATGGCTAGAAGATTATCAGGCAAGCATAAGTTTCCCCATGATCCATCCAGCAGAGTAGGGGACTTATGATCAAAATTAATTTCATAAAATGATGCTACATTTTCTTTGCATGTATGTATTAGGCTAAATTCCAGACTCCACAGGAAAAATGGAAAGCTCTTTAGCTAATGCTTAGTCTAAATTATTTTTTTTTGGCTGCAGGCTGCATTGGGTCTTCGTTGCTGTGTGTGGGCTTTCTCTAGTTGCGGCCAGCAGGGGCTACTCTTCGTTGTGGTGCGGGTGCACGGACTTCTCATTGTGGTGGCTTCTCTTGTTGCGGAGCACGGGCTCTAGGGGCACAGGCCTCAGTAGTTGCGGCACGCAGACTCAGTAGTTGTGGCTCACGGCCTTAGCTGCTCCGCGGCATGTGGGACCTGCACTGGCAGGTGGATTCTTAACCACTGCACCACCAGGGAAGTCCCTAGAGTAACTTCTTAATAAATGGCAGCTGAGACAGTTAATTCAGAAGTCATTTTGTGTCATAATGATTAAGGATCAAAGTTTTTAGAACGGGGAGGCTCCATTAAAGGTCATTGCATCCTAGAGTTGAATGGAAAGGGACTCTAGAAATAATCCAGTTTAATTCTATAATTTAAAAATCTCAGCAGCAAGTTTCAGAAGAGAAAGGATTCCCTGAGGATCATGCAGATAGCTTCCGTCAGGCCCTTGCTGACAGCCTGGCCCACTCGCACTTAGTAACCACAGCGTGCCCAGGGCAGATGTGATTTATCCTACGCTTCCCCGCCCTCCCCACCCTCCACGTTGCCCAAGCATTGTGAGGGAGTGGAACCATCCGCAGCTGGCTGCTTTGTCCCATTTTTGCTACTTTTTCTATGGTTATGATTTTATTATGATTTGTCCCGTATTTCAATCTGGAATCAGGAAGTGGTTGTGTGTACAGAAAGCCTATATTTTAGAGAGCCCCACATGTAACCAAACCCTTCAATACTGTATTATATCTATAATAGATGGAAACAAGCCTTCAACTGAGAGCCACGCCAAAAGACCTTGATGATCCAGCTTAGTGATTATGTGTTTTCATAGTGTTGGTGGACATACATTAAATCGAGGAAAATGAGACTTGTGAAATTTGGAATCAGGGTGTGTGGTCATGGAAAGGGTCCTGGACTAGGGGTCTGAAGACTTCTGTTCAAGTCCACTACTCAGACCTTGGGCCAGCCTGCATCCTCTCTTTCTCCCTCAGTTTTTTCTCAGCTATAAAATGTAGATGATTCCTGCTCTACTTCTCCTAAGGTGATCGTGGCAATCAAACTAGGTACTTACTTTAAAGGGTTTTGTAAACTGTAACAGCTAATCAAACATGCAGTGCTAGTATTCCAGAAGAGTCTAGTCATGGCATGGTATTCACCCTTCTAATCATCCACTAGTGTCCTTCCCTAGGCCTCTTTTCTCCTGTTTTAAACCTTGGTGATGACATTTAGTAATTTTCTTTTCTTTTTTTGGGCTGTGTTGGGTCTTTCTTGCTGCGCGCAGGCTCTCTCTAGTTGCGGCGAGCAGGGGCCACTCTTCGTTGCGGTGCACGGCCTTCTCACTGTGGTGGCTTCTCTTGTTGCAGAGCACGGGCTCTAGGTGCGTGGGCTTCAGTAGTTGTGGCTCGCGGCCTCTAGAGCGCAGGGTCAGCAGCTGTGGCACACAGGCTTAGTTGCTCAGCGGCATGTGGGATCCTCCAGGACCAGGGCTCGAACCCCTGTCCCCTGCATTGGCAAGCGGATTCTTAATCACTGCGCCACCAGGGAAGCCCATTTAGTGATTTTCTTGCTGGCGTTATTTAGTCCTGAGAGCTGCCATTTCGAAGTTAGTTTCCAGATTATTTTATTATACATTCCCTCTTGTTTTAGATGCTGTGTGGCAGACACATCTTATTTTGCTACTTCTAAGCTCCTAGCTTTTGGTCTCTAAATCAGGTGGGGAAGTGCAGTTAGAGGATTCCCTACTGACTTTTAAGTTGCTTTGTCATCCAGGCCTATTATTGCACTGATTAAAAATTCCCATTGTCTATAATGTATAGATATTTGGCCTGTCTTGGAATTACCTGGAACATCAATCCCATTGTGGTGCCCATTGGTGAGAACAGATCATGCATATTCAGAGATCTAATACCAGAGCCCAGCCCAGAGCCCTTGAGGGGAAAGGGCTTTATTTACATAACATATCTACCTTTCAAGTTCTAAGTTTCATCAGAACTGCATCTGGCTCCAGAGAGAGAGTCTAAACTGAATAAAATTTGCCTTCCTACATCCTACTGCCTACATTTGTGATTGTGAAAAACACTTTCAAAATTCAGGACATCATACCTAAAACACTGATACATTTTATAGTGCCATGTATTTTGCGGTTCTAAAAGTCTGTTTAATATAATTTCACTATCCTTTTGTGTTTAACAATGTATGTTTAAAGAACTATATAAAACTATCACAATAATAAAACTATTATGCTTTAGCAAACATATATTTATAAAGCAAATATAAATACCCAGTAAACCTAAGAGTAACAACTCAGATAATATCAGATTCCACTAAAAAGAAAAACTTCCCTCTTGCGCCTAGTGTATTTTTAAGGTTTGGCAATATACGCAGTTTGCAATGTGATATAAGTTTCTGATGTACCCCACCCTTATTAAAATACCAATTGCAGGAGAAAGACATTTGGTGTATAGTCATAAAGTATTATTCTAATGATGGAATGCATGATAGCTATGCTGAGTTTTATATCAAAAAACAAACCTAAGTTGAGATCTTTTAACAAGGTCAGTGTGGATAATGTACATACACATCCATGACTCAAAATACAAAGCATCAGAACATGAATAAAATTTCTATGAGCACTGCAAAATCAAGGACCTTATTCTATCTGAGACGTGCATTGCTTAAAGCAAGAAATCACTTGCTAAATTTAGAAAGGTTGTTATCCAAGTATAGCAAATAAAATAGAATCAGACGTAAAGGTCAACCAAGAGTTCCTATAAGAGGCATTTACTTTCTTAAGCAATGGCTTTCAATGTAGCATCTTCTGTCAATCAGAATACATGCCAATGTTTGAAAATGGCTCTATCTAGAATATTTACATCTGAATATCTCCCTGAACTCACATTCTAATTTTATGAGGTGACGTAATCACTTGAGATTACAGGACCTCAATTTATCCATCTAACAGACAAAACAAAACAAAACAAAACAAAAACCCCAAGAGCAGTATCCTTTGTCTCCATCTACATCCAATTAGTTAGAAAATTGTGCCTGGCTCATAGTGGCTGAATTCAATGTAAAAGTGCTGTGCTCTCTTTTAAATAAAGATGTTCTATAAACACATATAAACACAACTTATTTACATTTGAAATACACACACACACACACACACACACACACACCCCCAAAGAGGAAATACTGCTTAGATATGCAGTAATAATAAATAAAATAAAAGCTATAGCAATTTTTCTCATTAACCTTAATGTGAATATCAGCTGCTGTCATTTCTTGAGCCTTTAGCAAGTATGAGGTACCATGCTAAGTGCTTTGCATGGATTGCACCATTTAATACAACAACCCCACAACATAGTTATTATACCCATTTTACAGATGAGAAAAGTAAGGTTTAGTGAGGCTAATTACCTTGCTCAAGATCTCATGAATAGTAAGTGATAGAGGTGAGATTACCATGGCAGTCTGACTCAAGAGCCCAAGCTCCTACCTAGTGAATAGAGTATGAACTTTACCCCAAATGTGAACCCTCCTTTAAAAAACACTAAATTTAGCAACTCCTTTTTTCTATATAAACTATAGTTAATTGATCAGTTTCTAAATTATCCTATAATATTACACAGTTCTAGCTCCTCTCATCATATTATCATATTTAGACATTTTTTTCTTTTTCTAACTGAAGAATGGTAACTCCAGAATGGAATCCTTGTCTTGGGTATAAACAAAGTTTACCAAGAATCAAAGCACAAAGAATACATATTAGTTTGAATGATTAGTGAAATATTGTTTTGCGCTTTTCCTACAAAAATTTGGACCAAATAGTAGCACCTTAAGGTCTCAGTAGTCATTTTTTTTTTATCCTACTTGAAGTCTACAATTTTATTATATCTGTACTCAATGAATGTTACTGAAATGATCATAGCACGGCTTATATACTGATCTTTACTGCAATTTTATTGTATCTGTACTCTGTGAATGCTGCTGAAATGATCATAGCATGGCTCATGTACTGATCTTTAACAGAATCAAACACATTGATCATCCAGAATTTCTCCTTCCATCCACAGACCTGGTCTCACCACAGAAGGGAGCTCATGTACATAAAGACAAACTTCAGAGGCAGCCGATGGATTCTGCACTTCAATCCTGCCTCTGCCACCTAAGAGGTGTGAGACACTGGGCAAATATCTTAGCTTCTCTGAGACTCAATTTCCTTTTATATAAAATGGTGATAATAAAATCTAAATAAAATATGTAGTAAAATGGTCACACTGCCATATGTTGTGCTCATGCCACAAGTACAAGTTCCATTGCTCTTTCTCCTAGTCATGGACTGTGGGCACCTCTACAAGGACACACTCTTTGTGCCACAGCAGACAGCAGGTTAGTGGTTCATTAAATTATTGTTTTAAAGTACGATTGTTAGAGATCAAGAAACAGACTCAGATGTTAAGGCTTTGGCAAAGTTTCACAGCTACTAAATGGCAACCTAGAGCTGGGAACCCAGGTAGGTATTTTTTTCACGCCAAAGTCCATTTCTCCCCATTATGCTTTGCCATCGCTCTGAAAAAAATTCTTATCTTCTGTTATCTGAAAGATAAACCTATCCAAAACACTAGAATTCCAAGAGCTAAATAATTATGGTTCATTATAAATGGACAAACTTGAACTTCATGCATTCCTGGGGACTCTGTCTCTTTTAAACAAAATTCTATGTTTATATGTGTTATAAATCAATTATATCTCCGTTTTTTGGCTGTCACCTCTGTCAGTTTGGACATTGGTAGAAACCTTTAAATAAGCAGGTTACGCTGGTCAGTGAAGAGAGAGTTTTTCCAAGTTAGAGTAGAATGAACAGAGGGTTAAAGAGGGAAGTGTCAAAAAGCAAGGGCTGCTTATATGAGGAAATGTTACCATTTTAATATTCACTGAATTCAGGGAGGGAGAACGTATTTGCCTACACCTGAATCAGACAAAGGAATAGGAGTTAATTATTGATTTTCATATTTTTTTCCACTCTGAATGCTTGTTGATTTAAGAGACACCATCTTTTTAAAAACAAAACTTGGTTTGTTTTTTTTTTGGAGGAGAAACTACTATGCCACCATAAAAGTATGTGCTAATTCTGTGCTTTCAATCTTCTGAAGAGCTAGAATATGAAAAACCTGTGTGTCTCAGAAATAAGGAAATAAGGAAAGTACATACTGATACTCAGAAATGTACATGTAAAGGAGGATGACGATATATGGGACTAATGAGGAAAGGAAACAGAAACAGGATGAATATAATGGAAGATGATGACATGGAGCATGGTGATGACTTCAGGTTTGTATATATAAGCAGCTGATAGAAGTTTGATTTTTTTCTTACCATGAAAAACTTATGCTGCAAACACAAAAAGAAAGGCTGTAACCTGTATAACTCCGATCTGCCTTGCTTCCTGCTTGGTTGCATTCAAAGAAACTTCACTTTGGCATCCAAAAATAAATAAAAAGTAGATTACATCATTATTAGTATCTCTCAAGAAAATGCCAAAGGGAAATTATACTCAAAATATGCAGCAATACTCTAGATTGACCCGCATTTTCTCTCTGACTCTTAATCTGTTCCATTTCAAGACCTCCAAATTCTTCCTCTACCTCAGCCTAAATCCTGTTTCTTTTGCCTATTTTGCTTATTATTGTGAAACTACCATGCATCCGAAGAATGTATACAATGTACACGTATGATGAATAAAGTTTGAAAAATAAACACCTCTGTACCTCCACTCGGGCTTAGAGGCTTCTCCAAGATTTTCCTCCACTCTACTGAATTTTGAATTAATAAATCCATTGTTTTTGTTGCATGCATCTCTAAATAATGTGCTGCTTTTGAAATTTATATTAATAGAAACATACTCAATATAGTTTTCTACGACTTGCTTTTTGTCCTCAATGTTTTTGACATATAACCATGTTCATAGGCGTAACTATAATTCATTAAATTTTAGGACCTCCATTCAATAAATACACTACACTTTACTTATCTGGTCTACTGTTGATGGTAATTTTAGGTTGATTCCAGTTCGGAGCTATTCAAAAAGCTGCTGCTTTTGATATTTTGTACATATTTCCTGGGGGCATATGCCAGTGCCTTTCTAGAGTATATATATGGATCATATAATAAGGGCATGCTACTCTGTACCTGACAATTTCAATATCTGTAGGTTTTTGAGGGTCTGTTTGTATAGTTTTCTGTTTTTGCTTATTATACTTCATAAAGACACACATGGGTTTAAGAAGCTTTGATTGTGAACTATTTCTTGGAGTTTTCTCTCTAGGAATTCTGTAAGGTCAGAGACTAAATTTTATTGTTTGAGAGAGAATTTGGGCTTGCTTTTACTCAGAGTCATTATCAGCATGGACCACTCTCATTCAAATTGTCACTTGAGTTTTTATTTGGGGCCCTACACTTGTGTTTGTGAGTAGACATCTTAGATTCTCCCCATTCATTTTTCTTTTTTTAAATAGGTCTCTATTGGAATATCATTGCTTCACAATACTGTGTTAGTTTCTGTTGCACAACAAAGTGAATCAGCCATATGCATACATGTGTCCCCATATCCCCTCCCTCTTGAGCCTCCCTCCCACCCTCCCTATCCCACCCCTCTAGGTCATCGCAAAGCACCGAGCTGATCTCCCTGTGCTATGCGGCTGCTTCCCACTAGCTATTTTACATTCTGTACATTTTATTTATATATGTCGACGTTACTCTCACTTCGCCCCAGCTTCCCCCTCCCACCTCATGCCCTCAAGTCCATTCTCTATGTCTACCTCTTTATTCCTGCCCTGCCACTAGGTTCGTCACTACCATTCTTTTGTTTTGGTTTGGTTTTTTTCCTCCCAATTCTATTCAGAGTCAAGGCAAAGACAAGGAGAATTAAGGTGTCCCTTTACCAAGTGGTTTTTCCCATGGAGGCTACTGTTATTTGGGTTAAGCGGGGGGGGCGGGGGGGTGGTCCCAGATTTAAGAAGGAGTCTCTATTCCATCTCCTGCTCCTTTCTGGCCCTTGGGCTTTGTCTCTTATTCGAGTAAGTATATCACCATCAGGACGTGACAGACGGCTCCAGCCCATGTTTTCCTCTCTGGATTCACACTTTTTTCTTCATTTTAAGAATTTCTTTTAACTTATAGCTCAGATATGCTTTAATAATGTGATTTTAATATTTTAGTCAGGTTCTTCAGGTGTTCTGTATCTAGGATGTTTAGACCACCATGTTGCTAGCAACTATGGTTCTTTTTCTATTTCTGGTGGTTTTAATCCTGCTACTTCTCCAACTATGGATTCCAGAGGACACCTCTGCATTCTCTTTATCTTGCTTTTTAAATTTCTTCACCACCGTCTTCTTTAATTTTCCTTTCTCGTTTGCCCTTGAACCAATGCAGCTAGGTATTCCTTAGAGCTGTAACATGTTAGAAAGGAGGAATTGTCAGCTCTGATTTTCTCCTTCCTCAAGCATTAATCAGAAGAACTTTGTTATGCATTACCTTACCTATAATACAGGCTCACCACAAGTACCGTAGCAATATTTTAAAGATCTTCTGTAGTACTTGCAGCTATGTGCCTATCTATGTTAAGCAGTTCACCAGCACTGCTTACTAAAAACATGAAGAATTATCTATTCCTATTTTATGAATGAATAAACCAAACCACAAACACTTAAGTAATTTAATTTAAGGTCACACAGCTTGGAAGAGGCAAATCAAAACTGAATGTTAATCTGACTTCTAAGCCTAGGGTCTTTCTATGTTGCCTCCCAAAGAATTAATTAATTCCTGTATATGTTGGTCAGTTTATAACAAGCCAATAAGAAATTAGACTGCCTACCCAGCTGAATTTATGACTGTTTCTTTAGGACAGACCTCAGAAGAATCCCATTAGCTATCGCCACCAGTTTGTTGGGGGGTGCCTGAGTGGTGAGTTGGTGGGAGTGGTGTGAGCCCCTCAGTTAATACTTCATCTAGATGGGAAGGGTGCTGATTTTCCTGGGGAAGATGGCTAGAGCTCCCACTCAACAAACTGCCTGGCGATATTCTTGATGGGCTATTCCCATCATCAGCTGCTCTGTCTCCAATATCACTTTCAAGTATGAGACTGGAGAGGAAGTTCTCTTATCAATCTATGCACCCCTGGCTAGCTCCTGTCCTTTTGTTCTTAATTAGAAAGACAATCTGTTTAATCGCCATGCCAGAGTTTCTTGGAGTAAGAGCTGAAATGGCAACGTTATGCTTATTTGGGTTATTGTCCTTCGGCTACTTGTTGGATTTCTTTGCTCACATTAATCAACAGTTTGTTGGTTTTCAGTCAGTTTTAATTAGTGATAACGCAATAACCGCGGGCTATTTTAGGTTATGTCCTACTATCAACAAACTCTAGTCCCGGTATTTTTGTAAATTTAGCCACTACTATGGGACTCATTCAGAAAAAGAAATACCAATTTATCAACAGCAGAACTTCCAGGGTGGATTCACCTGGCCACCCAGACTTAAATAATGAATGACACTGGATGGACTCTTACAGCCCAGCCCCTGATTATGGATTACGATTATTTCTGCAGGAATCAAATTATTTAGTCTTATACACAGTGATCTTGCCAGTAAAATGCCAACTCCTTAAGAATTAGAACACAAAGCAAGGAACATTTTGCTGTTCAGCATACTTCTCTCCAAATAATTAAAACAAATCCAAGTTGAATATATGGAATGTGAGAGGGATGGACTATGGAAAGAAAAAGTTAATTGCTAGAATTTTCATTTCCTGAGTTGGCCTATGTTCAATCAAACAATTATTGTGCATTACTGCAATACCAGAAATATTTGAGATTTCTAGAGATTCACAATGTTTTTGTTCCAACTTATTAGACACCTCATCAAGTCTGTGAATTTTTTCCCTAACTACCTTCTAAACTGATTTTGCATCCTTCCCTATATTCCAGGGTTAGGAGAGTAGAAAATTTTCATGGATCTTAACTCACTTGTGCCAAGTGTAGCTGGGAGAAAATCTATATGCCCATTAGTGTTGGGATTATCAACACACTTTGTCTGAATGAAGATTCTAAGAGTGAGGAATTTCAAATGGTAAGCACAGTTGATGTCCAGTATCCATTTTTCACTAGAGTTTTTGTAATTGACAATATTTCTACCCCATCCCTTTCCATAGGTAACACAACCTTGACCTGAGAGAACTGCTCCCTCTAGGCACAAGAAGTATTTTATTCTCCACTTCAGCCCCAAACAGAGGGCTTCTCCTAAGCAGGGACTGGAAATTGTGCCAAATTGTACATAATTGTGCATGATGAATTTGTAATGCAGGCTAAAACTTGCTGGAAACTCAGCTGAAACCACCAAAATCATTGAATTGGGTTTGGTTGGAGGCCAATCCTTTATTCGCTAAGCTACAAAGTCTCTAGAGCTTTTATTTGCTCACAAAAATATCTGAATCCAGTACTAGAATCTTTGTCTGCACGAAAACTAAATCAGTTTGATGTTGCTTCTCAGTTATGCTCCTTGAAGTACTCTAGGGGATTAAAAATTGGAAAACAGAAGTGGCTTTGGAGTAGAACACAGACCACTCTAGATACTAAAAAAATGAATTTTCCTTTTTATTTGTTTCAAGGAGCAACACATCATTAAGTTCAAATCATTTCAAGGGAGGAACTTAATGTTTCCCACTAAAGCCTGCAGCCACAAAGACATTTATCGAGAAATAATTTCCAATTTCAAAAGGAATCATATAAATATTAAATGGAATGTTCAGTGAAAAACTCAGTGAAAAATTGATACTATATCAAGTGAAAAAATACTAAAAGGAAATACACCAACATTTTAATAGTGGTTATTTTGGGAGTAGAATGATTATAGATGATTTCTCTGTTCTTTTCTCTATTTTCCAAGTTTTCTATAATGCAACTTTAATATTCTTTATAATAGAAAAATACCTTTATTGGAAAAGAACCCTAGATACTTTACAGATGGTTTTGTTTCTTCTCATGCCATTCACATACTGCTATAAATGTAAACCTGTCGACAGTATGACTTGTATAGGCCCCCAAATTCAGAGAAAATAATACCATCTTGTATCTTATGTAACTCCTGCACTCCAAAGGGACGAACACATGTTTAAGAAGCCTCCTTTCATGATTCCAATCACTTTTTTTCCAAGATACATTTTTTACCAATTATTAACTCCTAACATTTACTCAGATGCAGATTTATTTATTTGGTGGCACAGAAAACAAAATATGGGAAATTTAAAATTAGATAATTTTTTTATCCGTTTTTCCAAGGAAAAATAAAAAGATTAGAATTGTGCCCAAGACTTGCTAGTAACAGAACACAGGAAGGGAGACCCACTTCCTACCATTCAAATCCACGTATTAATCAGTGGGTATTAGTGTGTATTGTCTAACTTTTTCATGTCAGATGTTAGACTTTTCAAAATATATTCATAAGGTACAATGTTTCTGAATAGTAGTGCTACTGGCATTTGGAACGAGCTAGTCCTTTGGTACGTGTGCCCCACACTTCAGAGTGTTGAGTGTCCCTGTTTCTGCACCCTGAGTTAGCAGGGATGCCCTCTCCCAGTCATTGGGATAATCAAAATCTTCCCACCAACTTACAGTTGCCTCCCTTTGCCCATCATTAATATAGAGTATCTTACTTATTTACACTAGAACACGCAGTCATTAGTGCAAATGCCATTAGTTCCATCTCTCAGAAGAAATGAAGATGAATGAGTTTAAAAATCTTGCTCAGACTTCTATATACTTAGGAAATGACAGAACCAAAACTGGAACCCAGGTTTCTGACTTCCTACAACCCAGTACGTAGAAACCATGACAGGGAAGCTGCTCAGGGATCGGGGAGGTCAGAGCATCTCCTAGGAAAGCTACACCAGACACTGAGCCCTCCATGGATGGGCAGGGCCTGGGAAACCACATTCTGGCTTCTCCTCACAGGGAATCACAGCAATAATAAAAGTTACTATTTACTGAGCACTAATTAAGCGCTAGACACTTTGCTAGATGCTTTCATCTTAATCCTCACAATAATTCTGGAGGATTTATATTATTATGATGATTGTTTTAGAGCTAAGGAAACTGAGGCCTAGAGAGGTTAAGTAACTTTTTCAAGGTTATATAGCAAGACTTGAGCCCAAGCGTATCTAATATCAAAGTAGGGTGTGTGTGCGCATGTGTGTGTTTGTGTGTGTGTGCGCACACGCGTGTGTGGTAGGGGGTGGATATTAACACTGCTGGGTGGAGACTTTTGGTATAATGCCAATACTTTAATGGGAAACACCGTTAGATTAAAAATAGTATGAATTCCGCTTAATCCATATCGTACATGATCTAAATGGCTGAATGCACAGAGAAGATAGAAAAAGACATGAAAACACAATTCTGGTGAATAAGAAAGCAAAGTGTGTAGTCAGCTCCCTGATGAAAAGCTGTGAACGCTGGCAAGGATCCTGATTCAAGTATCTCTCTGGTGAGTAAAATACCATTACTAGTAAACATTGTCCTTACTCTTTGTTCTTTAATGTGGAACTATCTCTAGGGGGGGAAAAAAGCACATTGTTGAAAAATAAATCACCAGTGAATGATTTAATCACATAACTGTTCATCAAAGATTACGGTAGGCCAAACATCCTCAGAACAGCATCGGATTCTGGGTGCAGAGGAATGGAAGAGCTGGGGGACGAGGAATCAGGAAGGTCCCACGCGAAGGGAAGGAGATATTTTCACATACAAAACTCCTGAATATCTGAGTCCAGGACGAGCCTTAATTTGTACTAGAAAAGTCACTGCAGCCCAGTGGGTGCATGTATGTGTTTGTGTGTGTACCATATAATTGTATACAGTATTATGAAAATGAAATAACGATTGAGTTGAAATTTACCAAAGTTTATTGGTTAAGAGCATGGCAGTATAACTGATTGTGACATGTACTCTAAAAACAGGGAGAGGGATCAAATTTCCTTAAGTCACAGAAATTTAATAACTACACCCGCCGCCCCCGCCGTGACTCTAAAAGTCTGCTTTAGACAGTGACAACAATCTCTACTACTTAACACATGCTATTGGGAATCAAATTATTAATGATTCTAATTGAAAACATGTTCACACAAAACTTACACACGGATGTTCACGGCAGCATTAGTCATAATAGTCAGACAAGGAAACAACTCAAATGTCCATCAAATGATGGAGAAACAAATGTAGTATATGCATACAAGGGAGTATTATTCAGGCATAAAATGGAATGAAGTATATGATATATCGTATAACATGGATAACCTTGAAATCATTATGCTGCATGAAAGAAGCTAGACACTAAAAGCCGTGTATTATGTGATTCCACTTATACGAAATGTTCAGACTAGGCAAACCCACAGAGACAGAAAGCAGATCAGTAGTTGCCAGGGGATAGGGGGAGGGGAGGACTTGAGAGGGACTGCTTAACGGTTATAGGGTTTCTTTTGGGGTGATGAAAATGCTTTGGAAGTAGTGGTGATGGTTATGCAACATTTTGAATATACTAAGAACTACTGAACTTTACACCTATCATGGTGAGTTTTATGTGAATTTTATCTCTATTAAAAAACTACCAAGAAGTGGTCCTGACTTTCCCATGGAGGGAACAAGGAACGGGAAGCCCATTGAAGCCAACTATCATTTCCTCCATATTCTATTCTTCAACACGTAGGAAAAACAGTTCTGAGGTTAACTAGCATTCATTAAGCTCTTCCGTACGCCAAGCACTGTAACGTGCCTCATATATTTCTCATTTGATTCTCACAACAACCCAAATGGGCTACTGGTAACCTTACTGTACAGATGAGAAAACTGCCTAACTGATATGACTAAGGTCGTATGTCTAGTAAATGGAAGAGGGAAGATTTGATCTCTTTAGGTCTATTTAGTCCAAAGCCTAATACTCTCATTCACTATTCTATCCCTTGGAAAACACTGTGAGAAGGAGCTTTAGACTGAGCAACAATGAAGTAAAATATATTCTTCTTTGGAGTCTAATCCATTATGGCGGGGGTGGGGCGCGGCGGGGTGGGTAGGGAGTAGGATAGCACGATCATTCTAGTAAAATAACAAACTTAGAGATGAAGATTTCAAGATCGCAATGAATGAGAACTCTTCTTCATTTTCATGTTTTCCTATTCGAGGTTATGGAAAAACAAATGAAATACATATTCTACCTTGGAGCTGGCAATACTTATACAATTGTGCTTTTGGCATTATATTTGACTCTACTTAGGAAAAAATACATAACTGAAGGATAAAATTCAGATGAAGAAAGAGAATTAGATTCAGATTCTGAAATGTTATCCTTATGGAAACTTGAAATAGTGAAAAAATGAGGAATGTCACAGGAACACTTAAAGCTAATCTCTGGTTACAAAATACCCCAAAGAACTCTAGGAAGCATTTTAGATATTCTTGGATTAGAAAAACCCTGATCTAGAACTACTTGCTCTCTGGGAATCCATGGATATGGGCATGGGAACTCAATCCTTATGCTTTTTCAATTTTCTGTTCAAGTAAACTGGAGTTTGTTAATATTACCTCTACCAAAGAAGTTACCAATGGTGGATCTTAACATATTTTTAATTAAAGTCTTAATCAAAACTTTCAGTTTTTTCCAACAGGATTCTTCCGAATTAACTGGGAAAAAAACAAGAAAAAAAACATCCGTCTGGTGGCCCTGCTTATATTTTCAGTCAAGAGCATCCAAAGGTGAGATTTCTGATTAGGACATATACTCTGGGGCCCTTTCTATTAAAACGTATCCCCTTATACATTTCATACACTCAATACCTTATTGTAAATTTGCAGAGAAAAATGCCCTGGTGTGGCTGACACATATATAGCCTGGGGAGATGGGACAATGACAAATTTAAAGTCCCTCAGCTTTGATAACATTGTTTAATACCTGTTCAAAGAGCTCCATGTAAACGTTACTAAGAAACTGTTGCAAGAATCCCCAGGGCAAGCTGTGCTGGGGGTGGTGGATTTTTAAAGTCAAAGTAGAACTCAGCACAGATGTCTGCAATGTGTCTAGTATCTGAAAACTTTTATGATTTTTGGAACAGAAATTAATGGGATACAGATCTTTTCCTTTTCTATGAGGCCAATTAGTAGCTTGTAGTAAATTCTTCACCCTCTCAGATCCACTCCTGCTACCTTATCTCTCTGAAGATAGAGCTTATTCCTTACCTCCTGATACATGTCAACTTCACTGATTCATTTTAACACTTTCTAAAAGGAGTGCAAAGCAGAATATGGAAGATTTTTTTCAAGGGAAATAGATATTGAGTAGATGCATGAAAATTTTAGGGTAGAGATAATATAATTTTTTTTAGTAAGACTCATTACTTAGCATAGTCAGGGAAAATCAAAGAAATTAAGCCTGATCCAAGCAACCCTTTTAAAGTCTGGTGCTACAAGGTGAGCTGACAGTGGAAACTCTAACATTTACTGAATAAGCTCAGGGACACGTCCCCTTTTTCAGAATGTTCATAGACTGGTCTAAAATAAAATGGAGTTTTGGATATTGTACTACAAAAATATATCAACATAGCTTTAGAAACATACTCTCGTTTACATTTGAAAAGAGATTTTATGACACTAGGAATTTTTCTTGCTATGGAATGACAAATGAGATGGATGAAAACACCACCTCCAGTTTTCAAGCCAGCTTAATGTTCTACTGGCACTCCTAAAATACACATATTGAGAAATCCTTAGTCATTTGATTAACCTGTTCATAAAAATTAAAGAATGTACTTTACATTACACCTTTCTACCATTAAAAATTGCTTCTAGACGTTTAAGGATTTTCAAATGACTGGTGTTTGGTTCATTTTTATGACACTACCTGAGAAAGATGGCAAAGTGCTACGACATTACAAAGAAAGAAGCAATCCCAAAGAGGTGAAACAGAGGATCCAGAGGCCTCATCAGTGAGGGTCTCCCAGGCCTGACCTCTAAACCAGGGATTTCCAAACTCAGTCCTCCTGGAGCTCCATGGAACCCAGCAGGGATAGTGGGGCAATGTCAAGGTACTTTGTCTCTTTCCATAGTCTAAATATCTACTTAAAACCCATAACCACGTTAGACACACGCCACTTCCCACCTCCTACATCTGTATTGCCTCCTCTTAGCACTAATATCACTTTTTATCCTTCCTATTCCTCTTTAAAAATGGAGAGAGGAATAATGAAACACTGAATCTACAATACACCGATGACTGTGTCAGGAGAAATGAATTCTCATTTAAAATAAAAAAGAAGGGTCTATTGATCATAGCAGCAAAGTGTCTGAAATATTTCTCCATAAGAAGACATAAATTTACTTATGGAATCTGTGGTTAGTAGTTGTTGAAGAACCTAACAACCAAGTGTATATAAAATAACCAGAGATATGGATAAAGATGTATGTATACTAATTATTTATTTGTATTATCAAAACCTCTATATCTAAAAGTGTATCAGTAGAGGATTTGTTAGTTAAACTATGGTATATCCATACCAGGGAACCCTATACAACTATTTTAAAAGGTGATGTAGATATTTATTTATAACAGGAACAGATGTGCATGATTTATTTATTGTGGAAGGAAAACTGTGTAGAATATGATCCTATTCTAGCAAAAAAGAGAAATATTTATAGTTATATACAGGTATAGAAAAAAGTCTGGAAGGATATACACTAAACTATTAGCAGTGAATTCTATCTTTGTGAGGTTACATTATGACTCTTTTCCAATATTTCTTTATATTTGATCACATCTTCTAAGTTTTTCTGCAATAGGCATATATTACTTTTATAATCAGGAGAAATAATAAGGCTATTCTGATTTCGGAGGAAAAGGCGATTGAATTTTATTCGTACACACACATGTACACACACACACACACACACACACACACACACACAAAGATGGCAACCACTGGTTTATGTCTTATAACCTGTGAAAATAGAAGCCATGGCTATACTTTCAGTTGCCCCCAATGAAGCAATATAAGAATTTTAAGGCTGTCGTTAGTAGCTAAATTTAACCCATGAAATATTTGAATCCAAAGTCAGATCAGTGATAGCTTTATGACCAAGGGAATGTTTGCCCATTTCATCCTAACCTAATTTGGTGGATTAAGCTAAGAAACATCTCCTTATCCTCAATAAACAATTGGGGATGTCCGTGAATTTACCTAAAACTTATATAAAGCTATCAATCCTGTTCACTTGGAGGTAAATTCCTCACACCAAGGTATGTTAGGCCTTTAGATCTGCTCCAGGTTTGGTCACTGAAGAGAAAGAATACAAGTTCAGGATTAAGGCTGATTTTACTTTAGTTTAAATGAGTGAAGAAAAAGTACATACTTGGAGCCATGTCTGGTACAATCCAAGAGCCAGATACTATTAACCACTGTACTGCTACTACTATTTTTACATGTGAGATAAAGAAGCCCTGCAAAGGATATCCATGAGATAAGAGTAAAAGTGAATTGAGTTCCTTGGTGTCTCCCTGTTCCCTTATTACAGGCATGCCTGATATTATTATGTGGTCAAGGATGGCTACATGGAGTGAGATATGACTGCATCAGAGGAACCCAGAATGGAGGACTTACTTTTCTGGGAGTGCCTGGTGGACACATCATGCTAACACTCAAGGGTCTATACTACTACCATGTACAGAATTTTCAGCCTGCCATATTTTATTTCTCACTGCATTAAGGGCCAATGGTGGGCTTGGTCATAGCCTAGCAAATGTATATATTTGCTTTGGTATATATAGAATATCTCTGGGAGATAGTCATAAGAAATAAGATATCCAACGGAGGTTGTATCCTGCTAGGGAAATTAGGTGACTGGGGAATAGGGTGGAAGCTGACATTTTTTCCTATTTACCCTTTGTTACTTTTATATTTTGTACCCTGTGCATATATTACTAATCAAAAAGAAAATTAAAACTTTTGATGGCTTCCTATAGGGAATCCATTGAAACTGCTTGATACGGAGTACATTTTTAGATGTGGTTGGCAAATAGAATAATATATTACCAGAGTACAAAGGCAGAGGGACACAAACACTTAGGAAGTTATCCTAAGTACTGGGATACAGAAAAAATTTAAACATAATCCCTAACCTGAAAAAGCTGACAGTCCAAAAGGAAGGCAGACACTGTACCAGTTATATACCATGTGATGAGGTCCATAACAGGGTAGAGCAGATGAGGAAATCACCTGACTTGGCATGTGCTCTCTGGATATTGATCTGGGAGATGGGTAGAAGGAAGAACTAGAACAATGTCCCCATAGAGTATTTATAAAGCATTTCAAAATCTTACAGTATCTACCTCTGAACCATTTCTCCTACATCGTAATATCTGCAATCTTGTAAATTTCACTGTGCATGTCCTCTTCCAAACACTTCTTATAATATTAAAAGAAATTGCTGTTAACATCAGTCTCTATAGTATGCTATTTGTCTCTCTACTCAAAGATGCACTAAAGATAATAACATAGAAAATATAACTGTATTTTTAAATAAGAATTTAAAAGAAAGAATAAATATATTTTATAGGTTTAAAACTTGAGATGAAAGAAAGAAAGTATTTTGGTCTTGTTTTCTTATCCATTCAGCCACTCTATATCATTTGATTGAAGAGTTTAATCTATTTACGTTTAAAGTAATTATTGAAAAGGTTAGTTTCTTTACCAAATGGTTGTGGGAAAACTGGATATTCACATGCAAAAAGAAGAAACTGGACCCTTTTCTTACATCACACACAAAAATCAACTCCAAATGGATTAAAGACTTAAACATGAGACCTGAAACTATAAAACTCCTAGAAGAAAAAACAGGGGGAAAGTTTCCTGACACTGGTCTTGGCAATGATTTCACGGGTCTGTCACCAAAAGTACAAGCAATACAGCAAGAAAAAATAAGTGGGATTACAGCAAACTAAAAAACTTCTGCACAGCATGGGCAACAATCAACAGAGTATAGAGTTAACCTATGGAATGGGAGAAAGTATTTGCAAACCATATATCTTATGAGGGTTTTAATTTCCAAAATTTATTTTATTGTATAATATTTTATAAAATATATTTAAATCTCTAAAACATATAAGGAACTCCTATAACTCAACAACAAAAATACTAATAAACTGCTTAAAGATGGACAAAGAACTTGATTAGACATTTCTCCAAAGAAGACATACAAATGGCCAATGGGTATATGAAAAGATGCTCAATGTCACTAATCATCAGAAGTGCAAATCAAAACCACAATATCATCTCACACCTGTCAGGACGTCTATTATCAAAAAGCACAACACAAGTGTTGGCGAGGATGTGGAGAAACTGGAACCCTTGCACACTGTTGGTGGGAATGCAAAATGGTGCAACTGCTGTGGAAAACTGTACGGCGCTTCCTCAAAAAAATTAAGAATAAACTGCCATGTGATCCAGCAATTCCACTCCTGGGTATTTATCTAAAAGAACTGAAATCAAGATCTTGAAGAGATACTAGCACTCCCATGTTCATTGCAGTTCTATTCACAATAGCCAAGATGTAGAAACAACTTAAATGTCCACAGACATATGAATGGATAAAGAAAATGTTACATGTATATCTATATACATACACACACACAAAATGGAATATTTACTATTCAGCCTTAAAAATGAAGAAAATTCGGGCTTCCCTGGTGGCGCAGTGGTTGAGAGTCTGCCTGCCGATGCAGGGGACGCGGGTTCGTGCCCCGGTCTGGGAAGATCCCACCTGCCGCAGAGCAGCTGGGCCCGTGAGCCATGGCCGCTGAGCCTGCGTGTCCGGAGCCTGTGCTCAGCAATGGGGGGAGAGGCCACAACAGTGAGAGGCCCGCGTACCGCAAAAAAAAAAGAAGAAAATTCTGCAATAACCAACAACACGGGTAAACTTTAAGGACACAATGCTAAGTAAAATAAGTCAGTCACACAAAGACGGCATGATGCCACTTACATGAGATAACTAAGCCAAATTCGTAGACTCAAAGAGTGGAATGGTGGTTGCCAGGGGCTGCGGGAGGGGGGAGTGAGGAGTTACTAATCAACCAGCAGCAAGTTTCAGTTAGGCAAGATGAATACGTTTTAAAGGTCTGCCGTTCGACAGTGTACCTATAGACAACAGTAACGTTTTATACATTATTGTTCAAAAGTTGTTATAAGAATAGATCTCATGTTAAGTGTTCTTACCATAATAATAAGAAAAAAAGTTGTTAAACCTTACCAAGTACACAGGTGCTAGGACAAGAAATCCCATCTATTACTTTTCATAGCTCTCAAAGGAGCTACAAAATACAGAGTGATTATAATTAAACAACTAGGTCATCCTTGATATTTGAAAACATTATCTCTCCCTAACTGCCAAGTGAAATATAAAAGAATATTTACATAAATTTTTTTTCTCTAAAAAATTGCTCTAATTTTCTTGTGACAAAGTTACCCTACACTACATTGGTCGCTTTAAAGAATGTGGTGTCAGGAAGATCAGCACACATATTTTTAATCACAATTAATACAGAAACTGTTCTTCTTCAGAGGATTTAACTGAGCCACAGATGAAATAAGTCTGATCCAGTATATCCATGGCAAGTCTAGAACTAGAAGGAGCTGATAAGGAGGAAGGTCAAGTTTAAGCTTTCCGGGAGGTCTGACCTCCGTTTCAGCCAGACTTCTTTCCCCTTTCGGTCTAAACTTACTAAGTATTTGTAATTATATTTAAAAAGTATAATGTGCTATTACATGCCAACACTCCCTTGCCCCTGCTTGAGAACAGGTATTAAGTGGACCTTCTCTCATCACATTTCCCGATACTCTTAGACTCAAACACTAATGATAAAAACGCGTTCTTATTTATGTGTTCCTCCTCTAGTCAAAGATATGACTCAGCAAGCCCTGCAGGCAAATCATTAAAACGTTATGAAAACCATTACCATGCAGCTTAAGCACCTTTGGCAAACTTTTTTTTTTTTAAAAAAAAAGAAGAGGCTTGGACCACACATAGATTTTTTTTTTTTGGTCTTTCAGCTTGAAAGTTACTTTTTTGTCCTCCCAAGGAACCTGACCTGCTTTAAATCTTCCTCTGCCAGGTGATGTAGTGTCTTGCATCACCTTATTAATCTAGATGCAAGGCATTTGTTTCATTCTGTGTTTAGGCAGGCTGCTTATTATTTAATGTCTTTTTTCAATTTAGTTATTTCAAGGTAATGAGGATACAAATGGACTAAGAAGTCCCATCCCACGCGAGATACAACTTGTTTCTCTATTGCTAAAAGGCACATACAAGAAATTTAATTTCATATATACACACATACAGTATGGTGCTCTTCCAAGGCTCCTCAGACAAAATTCTATGAAGTTCTCACCACCTTTTCTCCTTATAGAAAATGTTGAGACTATCACAGACTGCATTTTGCCTTGAGATTCATAGTTTTCCTGCCAATTCCACAAAAGAGTGAGGTGGAAAACTGTTCCCTCCAATTCACTCATGTCTCTAATAATGTGACATCTCTGTCTGGCCAAAATAAAACATATATCCTCTTCAGGTGAAGGAAAAGTGGAAATTCCAGAATTTACCATTTTGTTATGATGATTTCCAGTGTAAGATAATTAACGCCAAAACAAACTCTCCAGAGCTTTCTTTATTTCTACAAACCCATATGTGGAATCAAGAACACTCCCAACTTTCCGTTCTGGCAACTGTCTTGTATTTCTAGACTTAAACTCCTGGGTTTTTGAAGAAATAAGTTTTCTCCCTGTTCCTCTCCTTTCTCAATAGGCAACCAATTTACCTTGACATTTATTTCAGGCTGGGGTGCAGGCTGGTGGGGAGGCAGGGGGGAAGAGATGGCTTTGCATTTTCTTAATGGGATTTCTTCCTACTTTCTGATGTTTTTCACTGGGACCAAATTCCTCAAAGTGTACAATTTCTTCCCTTCCCTTCTCTTCCTTCCCCCCTCCCTCCCTCCCTCCCCTCCCCCCTCCCATCCTCTTCTCTCCCCTCCCTTCCCTCCCCTCCCTTCCCTTGTCTTTCACAGTAGCAGACCTCTCTTCAGGCACCTGAAAGAATAAAGCCATATTGTTCCAAGGTGGGCAGCCTGGCTCCCACTGCGCAGGTCTGGTCCCCAGCAGCAGCATGAACAGTGTTCTGTGGTTCTTACACACCTGGGGACCAGGTGGGGATGTATCAAAATAAACTAGGAGTGTGTGATGGACCATTTACCACACTAGTTAAAACTCTTTTCAAATCTGCTCCTCTCTTCCAACTCCTTGGAGGTCTTTTCCATTTGGGCTGTGCTGGGGCCCAGGTTGCCATAGGTTGCTATAGCACGTGCAGTGGGCTTTTTTTGTCTTCAGAGGTCTAGGCTCAAAGGAAGTTAGAAAGCTTCCCTCAGATTACATTTGGGCCCAGTGTCCTTGTGAAAGCTAAATGCACTGAGGAGGCTGTGGGCAGCCACTCTCCCCTTTAAGTCAGCCCCGCGAGTGGCTCAAGGTCTGCAGTTCTCTGCAGGATCTGTGCCCCAGGGCAGGCTGACCCAGGAATAACTGAATTGTACCACAAATATATTCCAACCTGAAGGAAACGGGTAAATGTGTTGCTGGGTTTGATTTTTCTGAAACTGGTAGAAGAAACTAGAAAAGTGTACCAAATCATCACTCTCCACTTTCCTCTAAGACAGAGGCCTCCTTTGGGGACCTCTTATGCACCAGGGAGTTGCATTTACACCTTACTAAATCCAGGCAAAAATACTGGAGGGTCACCCTTCTCACTTAACAAAATAGGTAACCAAGGCTCAGCCAGGGTTAAGGACACAAGTTCAGCCTTCTAGAAAGACAGAGAGGTGGGATCTGAATACAGAGCTTCTGACAACTGAACTTATGATGTTCTTTGTCAGCTATAGCTACCTGTATCCTCTGGGCACTCGTTTAAATAAATCCATAAACTGTGATGAACAGGATGTGGCTGTCCAAGTTTAAAGTTCTTTCGTGACGTGCTCTCATTGTTTTTCAAGTTGCCTATGGAGATAAGAGCCATTAATCATGTGTGTCTCATTTACTTAGGACGACTGTCAAACACAGTCAGCATGCTGGTTAAGAGGGCTGATTCCAGAGACATACTTCCTGCATTTAAACCCTGCCTCTGCCACTGGTAAATGTAGGACTTTAGCAAATTATTTAAACTCTCTGTGCTTAGCTATCCTCAACAGTGGAAAATAGGTACAATAGTAGTACTTACCAAACAAGGACATTACAAGGATTAAATGAGATAATAGATGTAAGGATTTAGTAGAATGACTGGCAAACAATACTTGCTTAATAAGATGGTTATTCTTTTACAGAGCTGTGATAATAATCACAGCTATAATATTGTGAATTTTATATAGCTATAAAATAATTATTTTATAGTAATTACATTAAAATAGGCTTATAGCTTTACAGCTGTAAAATAATTATTTTATAATAATTACATTAAAAATAGGCTTATAGCTTTATACAGAGTGGCTTGGATGGAGAGAAGACAAGGACCTGGGTTCTCGCCTTGGCTCTGCAGCTTTTGGGTCACATGATACCAGGAGAGGCATCCTCTTTTATCTCAGTTTTTCAAGCGTAAAATGAAATAATCTCTTGATACGATTTCCAGATCTTTCTAAGGATATGCAACTTAATGTGTCCATGACACAGAGAATTTGTTTGCTATGTAGCAAGCATTATACTTTACATGCATCTGCTCACTTAAATGTTACAAAAACATTCCCATTTTACAGATGATGTCAGTGAGGTTGCCTTAGAGGTATTAAGCAATGTGCCCGCCATCCTAAGTTCCCAAGTGGCAGTGCTGGGAGTGTGTTCAGGTCTGACTGACTCCGTGTGCAGGTCCTAATCACTGTGCTCTGCTCCCAATCTGTTCAGCTAGGGACCCATTAATAAAATAACAATGGTCTCTGTTTTAACCATCCGAGTAAGTCAAAGTCCATTATAAACAGAAAATCAGTTCCCTATTAGCCACAATGGCCATTTTCACTCCTAAAAAGGTTAATAAGTGTGAGAAGCTCAATTTAAATCTACAACTGGCCAGAGATTAAACTAACACAGGTCTGTTTTGGAAGGAAGCTTTTAAAAGCCAGAACTCAACTTTTCATGTTAACGGGACTCAAGCTTTCAATGCTTTCCTTTCTCCTTCCCTTTAACTAAATTCAACTTTGTATTTTTCATCTTGTTTTTGGAGTCTTTCCAAGTCACCTCTGTTAAGAAACACAAGGCCCTTGGCACTGAACTTCTGGGAATGTGCCCACATCTGCCTCTGCATGTCTGCTTGCCTACCTTTGAGGCTGCATTCAACACCTAAGTTAAAACAAAGCAGGGCTTGAAACAAAAAGCTACTCAGAGAATAGTGGATCCAGCTCACCAATCAGTGGCCTCAGTGATAGATATCATGAGCAAAAGAGGCCTGAAAACCCCCAGATAGTTCAACATTTCAAGGCAGGGCCAACCGACTTTCATTTAGTGGAGGAAAAAGAGCACTGCTACATTACAGAGGAAGAAAGGAAAAAATGACAGTGACAGCCATGCTGATTCATTGTTTTTTAAAATAATTCTGAAACATCCTAACAATATTGTCACATAGATCCTTCCCAGAGTTAAAGAGGCTTTGTTCCTATGCATATATGTACTTTTATTTATAATAAGGTTTTCATTTTGACATGATAACTCCAATTTCAAATGTGAAATTCTACTTCGCTTTAGTTCTTTAGAATCAAATATGTCATTCATCATCTTGGTGGTCCCAGTAAAACTGCCCTGGAATTCTCATCCCAGTTTTCAATAGTTACGCATCCATCCATATGGTAACAATATTACCGCAACCAAATTCCTGCTACCAGAGACATCAAATAGTTCAACTTCAGCCCCACACCCAGGAATATTTTCATGTCTCTAAGAAGGAAATTTCAATCTCTAAATCATCAGAATAGAATAAGTATGATATAAACTCAAGTAATATGTTCTATTGAATGTACCCTATTGTCTCTTTAGAAGAGAGGGGTAACCACTTATATATATGACGGAAAAGGCAGAAGAGACTGGAGTGTGTTTCTGTTTCACACAAGATGACCCTCTACAAAGCTGGGAAGAATTGAGTCAAAAAACCACTGCAGCTGAAAAGCAGGCTGCTGCAGAAAGGGCTCGGCCTGTTTGCCTCTGAACAATGGCATTCTTATTCTAGGATCCTGAAGGGAGAGGGAGAGGTCTGAGATGAGGAGTTACTTCTACCTACCGGAAAATGAATGGAGGTAGAAGAACGTGCCTGGGCCCACAGGCCCTGACAGATCATCTCCAGTCTCCAGCTCTGTCACTGTCGGCTTGAGTCCCTCAGTACATCAGCAGTAGCAAGGTGTGACGGTGGAGAAAGACTCAGGTAGGAACCAGGTAGCCTCAGTTCTTTCCCTGTCCTCTTTTTAATTAGCTAGATGACTTCAAGAAAATCTAAAGTTTTCCAGGCTTCGGTTTCCTCTTTCAAAAAGGAGGGAATCCCTCTCGCCAACATCTAAGGTCACTTTCATTTCTAAACTTTCTGCTGGGTGCATTTAATCCAGCGGGACTTTTTCTACACACCTAGCTGAATCTGAGCGAATAACAGTAGCTACCATTTCCTAAATGCTATCTGTTCCAGGCGCTGTGCTAGAGCGTTCCCCGTGTGATCTCTAACCTCCCAAAGCCTTCTCAGGTCAATACGATTCCCATTTTACAGATGAGAGAACTCTAAATGGCTTAAAGACACTCAGCTAGTAAGTGGCAGGCCTGGGATGGAACCCAGAGGATCCTGCTCCAAAAGCTCCAGTTCTTTTGCTGCCACACAATGGTCACCGTCCAACCTTGCTCTGAGGGAGCCACTGCTTGAGTACTGGTAATGTTGACACTCCAGGTCCTCAACAGGCTATCCGTATACAATGTCCAGGAACATGGAGAACCACAAATGGGGACAAGCTCATCTATAAAGTGAAGTGACAATAGGACTGCTTCTTAAATGCAGGACTTAAGATTTGTAAAGTGCTTAGATCAGTATGTGGCACACGGTAACATAACAACTACAGATGTGTTTGTTATATTAGTTCAAATAAATAAGAACCTCCAAGAAGTAGAAGACGAATGGATGTTCAGTCTTAAAGGGCCAGAGGGGAGCAATAGATTGGAAGGGATTGGAATCTGGGAATGGGGCAGGAGAAGACAGCTACAATAGGAGGAAAGTGGGAGGGCCAGGCCGACTGCCACCTAGTAGTCTGAAGTCCCTGCCTTGTTTGTGTTGGTTTTTTTTGTTGTTGTTTTTTATTGTGGGTTTTTTTTTTCTTTTTTTTGTATTCTGGGTAATTTTGCTGGACATATTGTACTTGGATGGGTCTCCTTACTCTTTTCCTCATCACTGACTTGGGGTCTCACCTGCCACTTGGGTTTAAGGATGGTCAGGGGCCAATTCTGCAGCTCAGGGTTCTGTGTAGTGACAATGGAACCTGCAAAGTGGAACCCAACGGTAGCTGCCACGGAAGCAGCTCCTCTCACCTCTGAGATGCACGTTCATTAACTTGTGTGTCTTCCTGATTTAGGCAGCAGTCAATATGCTGTCTGACCTGTGAATACTCTTGACAGGGACCTGAATCCACAGGGAGAACTAGGTCAGAGTGAAGTCATTCATGAGGAAAGTACTGCACTGTCTGTGGGTGATCAGACTCGACTCCAAAGGATGGAAGAGGAAGGCCTGAGTCACCTGACTACTTTCATCATATCTGTCAGAAGCCAGGACCATGCCTTTGAGTCTAGTAGAGACATCTCCACCAGGCCTCAGAAGAGGCCCTCCAGAGAACTCTGCTTAAATGGCTCCATCAGAATGACTAGAGAGTTTCCAAACTCTCCTGCTGAGCTCCCTCCCGAACCCCCTGGGCTCTGAACTCAGATCAAGTCTTAGACGTTAGTTTTCAAGTATGTGATGTGGTCAGACTTGGCACCTGCTGCTATTCGTGTCGTTCCCACCCCTACATCACTGTTGTTCATTTACCCAGCCTTGTGGATCCACTTACCCCTTCTCTAGGATTGTAACTTGTTATTTCTGTATCAGTGTTAATGGCCAAAGGGAACTCTGGGCTTCAACTCCCCATTCCCCATCACCCCAAGTACTCAGGATGGGTTCCTTTTGTGTGGAATGACAAAGTTTCTTCTATCATTATTACCAACAAAACCTATTTGTGAATCTCACGTGTATATTATGCACTTAAAAGGTTCCAAGTTTAAAAGACACATGTAGACTTGGTTCCGAAGATGTCAATAGAAATAATTAAAATGTTACAAAGAGCAAAAGTCAGGAAAAGTTAGATTAGCCCTTTGAGGATCTAAAGAGTTATTATGAGAAGGAAGCAGGGAATAAATGAAAAATAACTCAACTGGAGCTTAAGGTATTTTGGTTAAAAGAATTTCAGCACTTGGGGGGGAATCCGAAATTTCAGTGATTAAGACATTTTCCACACTCACGACAAGGAGAGTAGGTTCTAGATTGCATAGACATTCTTTAAGACTATTCAATGTTTCCTTGAAATAGATGAAGTAATTCTGGGGAAAAAATGGACGGTTTAGTACTCTGTACTAAAGATGAAGACATAAAGTTGGATTCCAGCAAGAGACATTCTACTGGACTTCAAGAGAGACTTTCTTACAAGGAATTATGAACCTTGTTTCCCAAGAGAGCAAGTATGCCTATTACAATCTTCAGAGGTAATGAGGTTTTAGTAACACACTGAGTTTGGAGTACCTGCACTAGAGTCAAGGGCTCAATAAATGGATTTTTTTCAAACATAAACGCCCAGGGATCCTGGGCTAGATCAAATGTATCAGAGGTTTTTTTTTTTTTTTTTTTTTGCTTTTATGGCTTTCAGTTAACAGAACTAAAATGTTTAAATTTTTTTTTTTACATCTTTATTGGAGTATAATTGCTTTACAATGGTGTGTTAGTTTCTGCTTTATAACAAAGTGAATCAGTTATACACATACATATGTTCCCATATCTCTTCCCTCTTGCGTCTCCCTCCCTCCCACCCTCCCTATCCCACCCCTCCAGGGGGTCACAAAGCACCGAGCTGATCTCCCTGTGCTATGCGGCTGCTTCCCACTAGCTATCTACCTTACGCTTGGTAGTGTATATATGTCCATGCCTCTCTGTCGCTTTGTCAAAAAAGAAACACAATGTGAGAATTGCGAGTTTTTGTTTGTTTGTTTGTTTTTGCGGTACGCGGGCCTCTCACTGCTGTGGCCTCTCCCGTTGCAGAGCACAGGCTCCGGACGCGCAGGCCCAGCCATGGCTCATGGGCCTAGCTGCTCCGCAGCATGTGGGATCTTCCCGGACCGGGGCACGAACCCATGTCCCCTGCATCGGCAGGCGGACTCTCAACCACTGCACCACCAGGGAAGCCCTGTATCACAGTTTTTTACATCTTCTAAGACAAATTCTAAGAAGCTTAAGGATCTCAGATGGTGTTACCTATTTACTACTGTAAAAAGCTTAAAAATAAACTTTCATCTCCTCCTTCTTTAGCCCAACGGTTTACCTGTGGCAGAGACATGTAAGAAGATAAAAATCCAAGGGAGGATTTAGAATTAAGGACTATCTTAGTTTCATTGCACCGAATACCAATGACACCAATATATTCTTCGGGAGTAATCAATCAGGATTATTATATATTCTCTTGGTTTACCAAGAAAGGTTGATTTAAAGCCAAGCTGGCTCCTGCTGGATGAGTGCTTCTAATTGAGACTCACTTCCTTGATCTCTGCTAGGCTCAGATGGAGGAACGGGAACTTCATTTATAGATATTAACATGCAAAGAAGAGAGGGAGAAGGAAAGCAAAGAAGTAAGGTTTAAGATCAGGTTTGAAAAATGAAAGGGGGCAGAAACATTCTTTAAAGATTTAAGAGGGGGGAAGCTTTCCTAAAAGAGAACTAAAATCCATGAGACCTACAAAACCGTCCACTTAGCTGATATACATATTAAAGAAGAAACTTTAAAAAAAGAAAAATAAAAAACATTCAGTCTAGTGAGAATTATGTTCACTCCCATTAAATTGAAAGTGTAGCTTGTTACCTGTACTCCAGTGGCCTTATTAAGGGAAGTATTGATAAGCTAGGGCTTGATGGCAGTGAAAAGTTAAGAGATAAGGAGCTTGGGATGGAATCTTCCTTGAATCCAGTTCCTTTTCAGCTCAGGACAGGAAGAGATATGGTCCTCAGTCGATATTAGATACAGTACTGGGAGTAGAAAATCCTGAGCTCTGCCTTTCTCAGTCCTGGACTTTCTGTATGTCAAGGCTTGAGCCAATTTTAAGTATTTTAACTTAATGCAAATGAAGGCTCTGGAAAAAAACATTCAGGACACACATTTTCAAAGGTCTCAACTTCTCCAAACATGTACAATCACTTGGGAAAGAGAACAGTTAGGCAGGAGTGGCCCTGTTTGCCACCTCCTTACCCCACAAAATATCTTACTAAACCATAATCAGGTTTAAAGGTTAAAAGGTAAAGTCTAAAAGTTTAAAGTATAGACATATAATTTTGGGCTTCCCTGGTGGCGCAGTGGTTGAGGGTCCGCCTGCCGATGCAGGGGACGTGGGTTCGGGACGCGGGTTCGTGCCTCAGTACGGGAAGATCCCACATGCCGCGGACCGGCTGGGCCGGTGAGCCATGGCCGCTGAGCCTGCGCGTCCGGAGCCTGTGCTCCGCAACGGGAGAGGCCACAACAGTGAGAGGCCCGCATACCGCAAAAAAAAAAAAAAAGTATATACATATAATTTAAGTAAAAAGTGATGGTGTTTTCTAATATGAATATCTAAAGTAGAGAGATGCAGCTAAAATGAGATGAGCTACAAAAACTAATGGATCCTCCTCATGGTCCCTTGTACCATACTAATCTGATTCTTCTTTGCCATTTCTATAGCCCAAATGGTTACTACCATTTGAGGTGATACATGTGAATAGTGTCTGAAACTTACTAAACCAACATAAAAGTCATGAAATAAGAATTAAAGGAAATGATCTATGAACTGCCTGAACAGTTATAAAAACTGTGCAAAGGAAGATCAAAGAAAAAAATTCTAATTTTCCCAGGTTGTAATTAACTTGTAATTTCACTGGGCCTGTGCCTTACCTTCTCTCTCCTTTACATTGGAGACTAGACCTATGTATCTATACTGGAGTAAAAAGACTTCCATAGGAATGGAGGGAATGGGAACAGGATTGGGCTTGGGAGCAAGGGGGAAAGTATGATAGAATGAAATTTTACCTAAATAGGAACTGAAATGGTCAATTTTGTATTTCAGACAGATTATCCTGACTGCAGTGTTGGAATAGACCATAAGCACAGCAGACAGGTTAGGAGACTAGTGGTTAGTCATTTGAGAGATGGTGGGAGTCTGGTCTGGGTTAATGACAGCAGAGGCAGTGGATATGGAGAAAAAAGTAGACAGATTTGAGACAGGTAAGTAGATTTGACAGAACTTGGTGAACACTTGGGTTATAGGAAACAAAAGGAAGAGGAAGAGGGTTTAAAAAGGTAAGAGAAGACTATGAGTCCAGCTTGGGATGTGAACATGCCTCAAAGTTGGATTTGAGTTTGGATTTGTAATTCAGGATCAATATCTGGGTTAAATATATAGATTCAAGAATAATAAGCACATAGATAATATTTAAAGCCTTGATAAAACTGACCCAGGTGTACACAGTGAGAAGAGAAGGTAGCATATAACAGAATGTGAGAAATGTCAGAAATGAGCAAAGAAAAAGGTATCTGTCAATAAGATGAGAAAAAAGCAACCAGAAAACCAGAATAAAGCCAAAAAATTAGTGGTGTTGGAAAAGCCTCACCTAACCTCAAAAGGTAAAAATATAAAGCTTCTTGTAACACCACAGAAAAAAACCTTGAGTGTCTTTACAGTTTGAAGTAGGCAAATCTGGTCCAATATTTACTGCAAGTACGGTCAAATGACTTCACCTATCTATGAAGATAGATCTCAGGCTACATTAAAAATTAAAAATTCTACCACATAAAAAACTGAATCACTGTATAGCACAGGGAACTATATTCAGTATCTTGTAATAAACGATAATGGAATAACATTTTTAAAAAGACTACAGATACATACATATATACAGATATAACTGAATCACTCTGCTGTACACCTGAAACCAACACAATATTGGAAATCAACTATACGTCAGTAAAATAAATAAATAAAAAATATAAGACTGCATCGTGTGCAGAATTTGATATCAACCACATGGTTCTGCTTTTAAATAGTCAGCCATGCAGATAACTTCTTGAATATTATACACTTTTACACTGGCAACTCTAGAGCAATTTTATTACTTAAAAAAAATTTGAAATATGTAAGTATCTTTATTGAGTAACTTCAAATATCCAGACCATTAAAAAAAATTTCATCTTAGATCTTTTCATCAGTGCACAAGGCTGCTAGGTCTTTGGGTAGAAAAATTGGTGCCTATGGTAAAAAAAAAAAAAATGTGAACGTGAAATTACGACTTCCTCCTAAAAGCAAAATCTTTCAAGGTCATCATTAATCCTTCCAAGCAGCTTAAAGTTTCCTATAGCCTGTCTTACAGACAAAAATACCTTTCCCAAGGCAACTCTAAGTTTTTTGCTAGGTCCAGCTACCTGGAACACAAACTCTTTAGGCACATCGCTAGAATTTATTTAAACTCTACGGCATACGTTTTGGTATAAAGTTTAGGTAAATTGTTAAATTCCAGGTAATTGGGCTATATGCAGTGTAATAAAACCTGAACTTGTTTACTCGTATGAGACTATGCCTTAGAGACTTGCTTCAGAGTCCCTCCCACTAATGCCAGGTTGGTTACTCTCCCCTATGGACTACACATCTATAGTCAATTAAGTCATTCCTACAGATGCTAAAATCAGGGCACCTGAATTTTCTTTTCTCTTTGTGGAAAAATTTCAATAACTTCCCCAATTCAATTCAGCAAGCCTTCAAATCTTAAACTGTCCTATTACTTTATGAAAGTCTGAAGGTACTAAAAATAAACTTTTAAAATACGGTAGTAACTCCAAATACTTTGAAAGTCTAACAGTATTGATATACTTTTAATATCAATTCATATAGATGTGGCAACAATAGTTCAGATTTTCATTTTTGAAGGTTTGTTTTTGGAATACATGATTCTAAAATGGGAAAGCTATGAGGTTATATAATGGTGATAGTGAAGAGTAAGATTGTCTTGAATTGGGCCTTACAATGTATGAAGTACCTAGAAGGGGGAACAGAATCTGCTCTCCTTATTTTGGGGTCATCTATGCTCAGAAAATTTGGTTGCATTCACCAAAACCACAGAAGACCTCTGTATAGATTATAAAATGTGGCAACTCCATTATGAAGACTGGAAAACACTGCCTTCCCAGTTTGGAACTAATCAATGGCCAGTAGTACATTATTAGTAAATATAGAACCAGAGAAAAAAAAGAGTTTAATACCTGCTTAGGATATTTTCACTGTGCTGTAGTAGCTTGTCTTAAGCCAACAACTTCAGGAACATTTTCAATACAAAAGACAAACATGTAGATATGAGGCCCCTTTCCCGTTTGAATTGGAGCCCTATGGATAAGATGAATATTTCCTTTTTCCATAGGTCTGTTATGGCAATCGGCCCTTTGATTGTCATTACATTGAGATGCTGACATATTTCACAATGTATTATTCAACAGTCAGCTTAAGGGATCTAAATTATCAAGAGCTTTTATTATATATTATATATAAATAATTCTTTGAGAACTATAGATGGTTATGTGCATGCGGATTTGTCTTGGGTAATGGAACAATAGAAAATATTCTGAATAGAGAACTGGAGAAGAGAACACTTAGCAGTGGTAGCTTTAAATAAGAATAAAGGAGAATAAATTAAAAATAAATCAGAGGGAAGTAATTTAATTCTATTGGATTTCTGTTTTTTCCAAGCCTCAGCCTCGTGACCTAAATTGATAACAGACTCTAATTTGTTAAAGATTATTCTGTCTACCATATAAATTTGGAAGAAAGGCAAAAATCAGCTAGATGAATTGGCTTATTTAGAAAATGATTCGTAAGTATGTTAAATGTTAAAAAAAAGAAAATACTGTCTGGATAATACCACTATTAGGACTAAGAACTTCAAATTTACAAACTAGCTCACGAGGTAATTTCAGAATTAAAGTAGAAATAGCAGCACTTTAAACAAGCAGGAGAGAAATAATTTTCTGTATAATTTTTTTATGATTCACAAAGTAATACACAAGGACTAAATCTGTGCGTGCTTGTGTGTGTACGTGTGTGTGTGTGTACACGTGTACAAGCATTTGTGAAGGAGGTGAGAGCTCACAAGCATCTTTCCTGAGGGATCTCCAGCAAAAGACTGCATGGAGCCTAAGTCAGGGCTTTACAATACACATTTGTACTGTGCTTAGAAAATGAACGCCACGGCACTCCTGGGACCAGAGACAGACTGTTTAGGCACGTTCCCCTCCCTTTCCTTATATTTTATTTCATGAAATGCCCACGAACACTCTAAGAAGTGGGTGTCTTTATCCCCCCTCCTTTTTCTTTTTTTAGAATGATTTGAGAGCTTAAGTCAGCTTGCCTAAGGCTTCAAGGGAGAGTAGGTTACAGATCCGGGTTTGAACCTAGGTTGGTTTCACTTCAAAGCCTAGGAAATCTCCACCCTACCAGCGTCTTCCCTGGGTTGGTTATGAAGTTAGTTGATTCTTAGAGTGAAGACCTCCAATCTAGGATCTGCCCAGATCCTGTGTATATCCTGCTGGCTTGGTCAGGACTAACCTGGAGTTGGAGTCCTAAGGGTATGAGTTAAGAATATCACCCGTCATATTAAAAGCAACAGTGCCTCTAAATAGTCCCAATAAAATTACCCCAATAAGAACTTTTTTTGAATACCAGGCAAAACTGTCTCCTCTGATGAATTGTTGTCTTTGTTTTTTCTTATAATGAAAGCTACGTAGAATGGAAATTTCCAAGGAATTTTCCTTGGCCAAAAATTATACTCCGTTACAGTAACTAGGTTAGAATATTTTGTCCCTGGTTCCTTATATTTTCTCTCTACTATCATTTTTACAAGCTTACAGCAATTGTCTTATTTGGAAAGCTGTCTCAAGTCATCTTTGTAAGAATAGCATGTTATAAATAGATGGCAACAGTAAAAAAATAAATCACACCTGAAGCCATGAAAAATCCTTAGTAAACAGATCCCTTCCTTGCTAGATAATGTTTGATATAAATTTCCTGGCATTCTGTCCACAAATAATTATATTCTGAGATGGAAAAGAGAAAGGAAGGTATGGGAAAATAATGCATCATTGAGCTTCTGCTAGGTGCCAACTACAGTGGGCTGCTTATGCACACAATCCCATTGTATTCCTCACACCTTCACAGATGATGAAAGAGACTCTGGTATTAGCTAAGCCCGTGCAACTCGTCAGTGCCAGAGTTGGGATTTTAAATTCAGGTCTGTCTGGTTCCTAAGCTTATGCTCTTTTCACTCTGCCAGCAGCCTCCTGATAGAGTCATGCTGAACTCAGGTATTCCAATGGGCCAGAGCATATAATGCCTTTCAGCTTTGCTTATGGAAATAACAGTATAGGCTCTAATTTAAAGTAACTTTACTTACAAATAGGTAGTCCTCAGCAAACTCTGCTCATGCTGAATGTCCATATTGCAGCAATTTATTTATTTATTTTTTTTCTGAAAAAGAAAAACTGGACTGGTACTTATCAAAAAAGATAGCAAGAGAGAGTAAAACTCATCATATGTGACAGCATGGGGCATGCAGTTTTTCCTGCTACTTGTTTTTGAAGAACTTCAGAACCAGCATATCTATTTATACGTAATACACCCACTTAAAATATAAAACCATGAAAATTTTATAGGGCTCCCACCCTTTTCCCTAGATATTTTGTAAAGTGTGTGTTTACACCTAGGCAGGATACATGAGCTGGCTAGGATCCAGTCATGAGTCTAAAGATACAGTGAGGAGTGTGCCTTTTGTAGTTATATAATATATATTGAATTTGGGCTTATGCGAGAGGGATCGTTCCTTGCCTCTAGCTCCTGAATTTACTACAGCTGCCAAGCACTTGCAAAACCTCTCAGTCTCAATCCCAGGCCTGGAGAAATTCCACAGCACTGGGAGATCAAATTTCGCATCAATATTTTGGTAGGCTCCATGCCAATGTCTTATCAAGGAAAAATATAATTATAGGCGAGACTGCAGCAAGCTGATTCTATAATATTCTCCCCTCCTGTCTCAGCTGCTAAAATATAATGTAATAAAAGTGATATAAGATACTGCATCTGCCCTTTCCATAATTCTATTTTCATTTTAGTTCCATGACTGGATTGAGGAAGACTCCAAGCCACGCCAGAGCTACTGATGCTTAGCTCCTAAAACTCTAACATTTAATTTAGGAAAGTTATATCTTAAAATGGAACTCATGATAGAAAGAAAAGATGGCAGTAGGGGAGAAAATCTGGGGTCTCGTAGCCAATGGGGCTTTCTTGATTTTCTTCCTAGGACTGCTTTAATGAATAGTTCAGCTTCTACATCAGAGATAAAATTAGCAGAGGGACCCCAATAATTCATTCCTATTGTTTACGGGTCCTGGGGGGCATATTCTTTATTACCATGTGTAGCCCATTAAAACACCAAGCCATGGTTTAGGGCTCAGTTCTATTGTTCATTCAGATTAAATATGCCCAGCTTTTACCCATGGCAGACCCAGGAGGAAGGCATGATTTGATCCGTGGTATCTTAGAGACCATAAGCTAACACAATGAGGTTAAATGATACTTAGAGTCGTTATTTTATTTTTATGTTTTCCAGCCTCATTGAGATAAAATTGACATGTAACGTTATGTAAGTTTAAGGTGTACAGCATAACGGTTTGTAGAGGATATGTCTATTTTGCAAAAAGACAACCACAATAAGGTTAGTTAACATAACCATTATCAGAGTCATTATTTTAAAATTCAGACTTTTTATGGCTGCTCACCAGTTATAGGCCCAAGTCCAGATGCTTTTGTATAGCATTAAAGACATTTCTACCATCTTGCCCCACTCCAACATTCTTCCTTAGCCTTAGCTCTCATTCCTCTCCATGATTATTTTGTCCTATCTAGCCACATGCTTTCTCACAGTCCCTTCAAATGACTCCTGCATTCTCATACCTTTGTCACCTTGTCATGCTGTTTACTTTTATCTTTTACGCACCTTTCCTTCTCTCTCTGCCTGTAAAATCTGCTTGAAAAACGTGCCCTGACTGTGCCATCCCCAATTCAGACTGAACTCGGGTTCAAAATCACCTCCTACTTCCCCCACTTCCCCTTCCTCATTTACATGAGTGCCTTTGGACAAGATCACGCCTATCCATCTCCCTATACTGAGCACCTAGGAAGTCACCGCCATGCAACTAGTGCTCCACAAATATTGGTTAATCAGTGATTTTACTAATCCGTTTCCAGGAAGTCCATGTGTTTCTTAAAATACAGTCCCTAACGATTTGCTTGCTTAGGGCTACACCTATGGGTTGAATTTCTTTACAACTGGGATTTACCTTGTCTGTAGGGAGTCACTAGATATTGGATTCCGCAGAAAGAGTTCAGATCCCAGATTCACCACTTTCAACTCTGTGAATTTGGGATAATATTCCACCTGTCTATAAAATGGAAAAAATATTTGCCTTGCAGAAATATTATAGGGATAAAATACCTCGCACACACTTGGTACTCAACAAAGGAACCAGTAGGATTCATCCCTGGGATGATAACATTAGGTCTCTAGCACCCACACAGAAAGCAGGACCCCAAGGGGATAGAATGAGGGACGCTGGTTTTCACTGGGAAACCAAGAAGCTACTGATGGAGTGTGGAACACTAACTGGGAAGGTACACCTGGACTGTGGCGCTGCAAGGGTGACTGAAGGGCCGGGGAAGGTTAACGAGATGCAGGGAGTGGCGCGGCCACAGGCAGGAAAGGGAGGAGTAGAAGGAGGGTAACCTAGGAAAGCTAAGAGTCCTAATACCTGATTCCTGGAGAGCTCAGGATTCTAAAAATACCAGCCAGCATTTATTGAAGACTAAACTCTGTCAAGTGATTTATAAACTCTCTCTGGTCCTCTCCAAAGCAGGCATGATTTGCCTCTGCTTAGAGATGAAGAAAATGAAGCTCAGGAAGGTTATGTAACTTGTCCAAGGAGACATGTTAGTATGGGATGTTATCTGAATTCAAACTCAGATGTTATTCTCTGAAAAGCCACATTCCTTGCACCATGCCAGACTGCCTTCTAAAACCAATCAAACAGCCAACTGCTCCAGCCGCCACCATGATCTCCTGTTAACTGACCAAATACAGCATTCTATTTCTGAGTTAAGTTTTTACATTAAAAAGGGGATTTCGTGTACATTAAGTCTCATTTCAATATGTGAGAAAGGCCAGGTCACTATTTAACCCTGTTATACAAATAAGAAAGCAAGACTCAGTAACTAAGAGCCTAAGAATTACATGTGACATAAAAGTCTACTCACTAAGACACATGTTTATATACTGACACCACTAAACTGTAAACTCCAAGAGGTCATGGTCTGAGCCTGTCTGTTCACCACTGTACCCCCTGCCCACAGCCAGTCTAGGCAAAAAGGAAGCAAAGAACAGTAAGGCTTCCAAATGAATGAATGTATACATAAACAAGGAAATGAATAAATGAATGAATGAAGAACACATTCAAGGGAAAGGCACAAAGCTTTGGATTGAGCCAGACCCTCGGGTGTAGGATTAGATGAGTATTTCCGATAAAGACAGCCTACTGCCTATTTCAATGAGGGATTTTAAGCACTGCCTTCATTTTGAGCGCTTTAATGCCCTCTGAGAAAAATAAGTACATAAATGAGTTACTTTATAACACTTAAAAGTATAAGTTCTACATACTTGTAGCAGACACATTTTAGGGGACTGTTTGGGCCACAATCCATTCTCTGGGAAATGGTCTCTTTTCCTCCCTTTGTACCCATGACATTTCTCAGTAAACTTAATACTTGAACAAGTTTGAGGGGTTTCTATTTCTTGCAAGGAGCTTTGACTAGACAATCGTCCATGCTAAAATATAGGCTGTAACTATAGGACAGACAGAGAGACGACTGAAAGCCTAAAGGAATCCACAGACTGGGGACACATTGCCATTTCTAGGGGGATATCTGTGTCCTGTATCCTTCAGCGTCAAATGACTTTCTGGAGTTGCTCTATTAATGTTTGCATGAATCCTGACATACCCTTCCAGAAAATTTACAGTTGTAAAAATTATTCATCATCTATGTGTTCAGCTAGCCAGTGATACTAGCCAATGTCAACCATTATTTTAGGTACAAATGATACTAAGATAAGATGCAATACAGTGGAGGAATTAACACATGAGTTTTAGAGCCAGACTGCCTGTTTTCCTATCCCAGATCTGCCACATATTTCCTTCTGGGTATGTTTCTTAAATCCTTCATGCCTCAATTTCCTCATCTGAAGCACAGAGTAATACCTATGTTATCAGGTTAGTAGGGGGACTAAGTGAGTTAATATATAAAAAGGACTTGAAATTAAAAATCATACTCAGTATACAGTAAGAGCTTAATAAATGTTGGTTATTAAGTCACCATCCACGTTCTCGCGATCACAGAGTAGAGAAAGAGAGACAAATAGGAAAATAACTGATTATAACACATTGTGATCAGAGTTATAACAGATAGCTCTGATGGTTAAACATATACATTTACAGTAAGAGAGTTCACTATAGACGGCTGAGATGAGACACACGTGTGCTCTCCAAGGGAGTGAAAACTAACAAATTGGTTAACTAGTTTAACCTGACACCCAGGAAAGCCCTTGTTAAAAATAAGATTTGATTTTTCCTAGGTATTCAGTTTGCTTCTCAAATTTTGCAGGATCATCTTAATCAATGATGATCTTTTGCACATTTATTGACTTGTTACACCTCTTTCACAGACGTGTTCTGTTATTTGAGTCTCATACTGTTACTTAATTCAAGTTTTCTAGCGTGTATATTTTATCCTTACAACTAGATCCTAAGTGACTTTAAAATAGGAAAATCATCTTAAATAACTTGGAACTCCCACAATCTAAAACCATGCTAAAAATACTTGTTGAATAAATGAATAAGAAGCCAAGTTCATTAGATTGATAAGCAAGTTATATTTCTTCCTCACAGGTATTTTCCGAGTCGGATTGCTTTGAACTCAAAACATACCTCTTCTCCCTTACCTATTAATCTCTGGGTCAGGACCTTTTGTAGTGATTATTTTTTTCTTTTTTTTTTTTTAAATTAGGTAAAGATTTACTGATATTTCTTGGAGTGCATTTATTTTAGAGTTGTTTAATCAAAGTAAATTGAAGATGTTGTTAAGACAGTGTGGGGCTCCACCACAAGAAAAGTTCAAAAACTGGCTTTAACCATCTCAGATAATCAGGGTCACTACTTTTTTAAATCTAAAGTTAGAGAGCAGGGACTATAGTGCCTATGGAACTACTAACCCTCCTTTATGGATTTTCATATTTTAAAATGTTGTTCTCCATACCTATTGAAGCTAATACTACATTAGCATTATATTATAATAGTCTATATTTAACTATACAAAAGCTTACAGTTTTTTGATTGCATAATCATTAGCCCAAAGGCACTCATATCAACAGACTATAATCCATTTGCCTAACAAAAAGAAACATTAATATGTTGAAGCAAGAATTGGGAACTTGAGGTGTAACTGTTGCCTCTCTCTGCCTCATTCTGTGGCTTTGGAAACCCCTGACTGCCCTTCTGTTCCTTAGTATGTGCATCTGTGAAATAGGAAGACAATTTCTAACGTATTGCTACTTTCCATAGATAAGGGGGAAACAACACATACATGGGCTGGTTGCCTTTCAGCTCTACAGAGGAAAGAACCCAAATTCCCTTGCTTTGAGTTGGAGGGTCAATTTCTAAATCCCCAAAATAAAAAGAGAAGTATGTCCACAGGGTCTGACTCTACATGGGGTCATGAACAGGTCTCTTCAGTTCACTCTTTGGAGCACGTCATTTCAGTCAAGAAAAACACAATCACACTGACATCATGCCAAACACCCGTAAGTCTAATTCCATTTATGTTTCAGTTAATTTTGTAAAATGCCATACCAGAAGAGCATAGGGTTTTGCCCAGTCACTTATTACAGAAACAGGAGTGTCACTGCCGTTTAGAAAGAAGCTTCATATAATTAAAAATGACCTACTGTGAAACTCAATAAAAGTAGAAGATTAGTAATTTGAGGTTTTTATCAGCTTTTGCTAAGTTCTCTCTACTTCAAACCAAAAAACCATTTCCTCATTTGCTAAAAGGGTCTTGAATATATTTGTTGGCTCTTTTTTATTCCTTTTTATTGGCAAAAATAGGGCTTTTCAAAAAATATTTAACTGGCTTGAATGTTTTGTTCATGGTTGACTTTGCATTTAAATCAGTCATAAGCAACCGGTCATATTTCACTTAAATAATGGCAGGTAGCTCTATATTAGAGACATTGTTACATAAAAGTTCCACAGAAGGAAAAATGCATTCTGAGAAATAATGAACTACCACAAAGAGGTCAAGTATGTGGAAAGTGGAGCTCTGATTTGCAAAACATTTCAATAGCCTTCATTCATTCACCAAGGTGGAGGGGAGGACTGGGGCCATGCAGGGCCAATGTGCAAGGCTAACACATTCCTCAGGAGAAATATGCTAACACTTAAATGCTTCTAAATCAATTTTTAATTAACATAGAAGATGCCTGATATACTTAAATATCCAATATATAAGATGTATTCTATTAGAGTAAGGAAAATCTAAAGCACACTATGACCATTTTTATCTAACAACCAACCTCAAATTACTGCTCCCTTTTTTTTGAGGTTAAAAAATTACATGCAGGAAAAGCACACACATCTTTAGTGCATAACTGGATAAGTTTTGATAAAAGAATTCATCCATATAATCATCACCCCAATTGATACAAATTTCTATCACCCCAGAAAATTCCCCTGTGCCTCCTTCCGGTTAAGCCTCCCCTCAGAGGTAACCACTGTGGATTTCTATCATTATATATAAGATTTGCCTATTTTTGCACATCATAGTTGGTATCTGACTTCCTTCACTCAACATAATACTCGAGATTTATCCATATTGTTGTAATAGCAGTTCTTCTTTAAATTGCTAAGTAGTATTGCCTTGCATGAATATATCACAATTAGGTTCTCCATTCTACTACTGATGGACGTTTGGGGTGATTCCAAAATTAGTCAAGCTTGTATAAAGCTGGTGTGAACATTCCTGTATATACCTTTTTGTGGATATTATGTTTTCATTCCTCTTGGGTGAATACATAGAAGTAGGATTACTGGGCCATAGGTTATGTGTATGTTTGATTTTATAAGAAACTGTCAAACCTTTTCCAAAATGGTTGTACCAGTTCACACAATCATTATCAAAAGATGATGATTCTGGTTGCCCTACATTCTTGCCAACTCTTTGTGTTGTCAAAATCTTTAATTTATCCATTCTACTGAACGTACAGTAAATTTTATATGGTTGTAATTTGCATTTTCTTCAAGAATAATGATGCTGAGAACTTTGTTTATTGGCCACAGATATTCCTCTGTGAAGTGTCTGTTCAAGTCTTCTTGTCCATTACAAATATTGAGTTGCCCCTTATTGATTTGCAGGAGGTCCCCAGTATGTGGCTTGCTTTCACATTTTCTTAATAGTACCTTTTGATGAGGATGAATTCTAAATTTTGATATAGTTTGTTATTTCTTTTTACATTTAATACCATTTGTGTCTACTCTAAGAAATTTTTGCCTACTTCAGGCTATAAGGACCCTCAAGATTTTCTTCTATGCTGTTACTAGAAGCTTTATATTTTTACCTTTTAAGGTTAGATCTATTATTCATTTTGAATTACATTTTGTGTGTAGTGTGAGGCAGTAATCAACGTTCATTTTTTTCCCCCTTATATTCATCCAGGTGTTCCAGTATACCTGTTAAAAAGACTTTCCTTTCCCCACTGCACTGCCTTGGCAATTCTGTCAAAGGTCCATACATATGTGCGTCTATTTCTGGTTTCAATTCTGTTTCATTCATCTAGTTGTTTATCCTTGTACAAACACCACACTGTCTTTATTATTGTGGCCTTATTGTAAGTCTTGAAATCAGGTAGTGTGAGACCTGTTTAATCTTGTTCTTCTTTTTCAAAATTCTTTTGGCTCTTCTGCGCCCTTTGCACTTTTACATAAATTTAAGAATCAGCATGACAATATCTACAAAGAAGCCTGCTGCAATTTTAAATGGTATTGCACTGAATCTGTAAGTCAAATTGGGGAGAACTGGCATCTTTAGCAATACTGAATCTTCCAGTCCAGGCACATGGCATATCTTTTCATTTATTTAAGCCTTATTTGATTTCTCTGAGCTATGCATGTGGTTTTGCACATATGTTCTTAAATGTATTCCTTATGTATTTCATATGTTTAATGCTATCATAAAAAGTATTTTTAAGTTCAATTTCCAATTGTTTGTTCTTATTATATAGAAATACAATTGATCTTTGTCTATTGAATTTATATCCCGTGACCTTCCTAAATTCACTTATTAGTTATAATAAGTGTTTTGTATATTCTTTAGGATAAACAACTATGTTGTCTATGAATAGAGTTTTACTTTTTCCTTTCTAATTCTTTTATCTTTTTTTTTTTTTTGGCTTATTGTACTCAGTAGGTCACATAGTAAAATACTGTGCATAGAGGTGCAGACATCTTGATTTAGGTGCAGATCCCTGATCTAAGGGAAAAAGTATTTAATATTTCATCACTAATAATGACACTAATTTTAGGTTTCTTATAGGTGTCCTTTATCATATTAAGGATGTTCCCTTCTCCTTTTAATATGCTGAAAGTTTTTTTCATGAATGGGTATTGTATTTTGTCAAATGGTTTTTATGGATCTATTGAACTAATTATACAATTTTTCTCTTTTATTCTGTTATTGTGGTTTATTACAGCAATTGATTTTAAATATCCAAACATGTATTACTGGAGATAAATTATATGCTGATATTGCATTAATCTTTTTGTATATTACTGGATTTGATATGCTAATACATCATTAGAGATTTTACACCAATATGTGTGAGATATATTTTTACATATTTTCCTTTTCTTATAATGTCTTTTTTTCAGGTATTGGTGACAGAGTTAATGCTGGCCTTAAAACAAATTACCACATATCCTCTCTTCTATTTTCTGAAAGATTTTTATGGAAGATTGATATTATTTTTTCCTTAAACATTTAATACAATTTCCCAGTGAAAAGAAACGGGCCTGGAAGGTTGTTTTGTGGGAATAACTAAAAGTAAAGCTATTCAGGCTTTCTATTTCTTCTTGTGACATATTTGAGAGCTGTATTAATTTATGCATTTCATCAAAGTTGTTGAATTTACTGGCATATCATTTTTGATAATATTCTCTTTTACTCTTTTAATGTCTTTAGGATCTCTAATATACCTCTTTTTATGTTTGTCTTATTGATCTTCTTTTAAAATTTTTATTGGAGAATAGTTGCTTTATGATGTTGTGTTAGTTTCTACTGTATAGCAAAGTGAATCAGCTATATGTATACATATATCCCCTTTTTTGGATTTCTTTCCCATTTAGGTCACCACAGAGCATTGAGTTCCCTGTGCTATACAGTAGGTTCTCATTAGTTATCTATTTTACACATAGTAGTGTATATATGTCAATCCCAGTCTCCCAATTCATCCCACTCCCCATTCTCCCCTTGGTGTCCATAAGTTTGTTCTCTACATCTGTGTCTCTATTTCTGCTTTGCAAATACGTTCATCTATACCATTTTTCTAGATTCCACATACAAGCAATATTATATGATATTTGTTTTCCTCTTTCTGACTTACTTCACTCTGTATGACAGACTCTAGGTCTGTCCACATCTCTGTAAATGGCACTGTTTCATTCCTTTTTATGGCTGAGTAATATTCCATTGTATATATGTACCACATCTTCTTTATCCATTCCTCTGTTGTTGGACATTTAGGTTGTTTTTATGTCCTGGTTATTGTAAACAGTGCTGCACTGAACATTGGGGTGCATGTGTCTTTTTGAATTACAGTTTTCTCTGGGTATATGCCCAGTAGTGGGACTGCTGGGTCAAACGGTAGTTCTATTTTTAGTTTTTTGACACACCTCCATACTGTTCTCCATAGTGGCTGTATCAATTTACATTCCCACCAACAGTGCAAGAGGGTTCCCTTTTCTCCACACCCTCTCCAGCATTTATTGTTTGTAGATTTTTTGTTTGTTTGTTTTTTTACGGTACGCAGGCCTCTCACTGTTGTGGCCTCTCCCGTTGCGGAGCACAGGCTCCGGACGTGCAGGCTCAGCGGCCATGGCTCACGGGCCCAGCCACTCCGCGGCATATGGGATCTTCCCAGACCAGGGCACGAACCCGTGTCCCCTGCATCGGCAGGCGGACTCTCAACCACTGCGCCACCAGGGAAGCCCTGTTTGTAGATTTTTTTGATGATGGCCATTCTGATCAGTGTGAGGTGGTATCTCATTGTAGTTTTGATTTGCATTTCTCAAATAATTAGTGATGTTGAGCATTTTTTCATGTGTTTGTTGGCCATCTGTATGTCTTCTTTGGAGAAATGTCTATTAGGTCTTCCACCCATTTTTTGATACTATACCTCTTTTATTCCTAGTATTGGTAATTTGTGTTTTCACTCTCTCTTGCTTTTTTTTTCTTAATCAGCATGGCTAAGGATTTATCAATATTAACAATCTTTTTATAAAACCAGATTTTACTTTGTTAACAATTTTTCTATATCACTGATTTCTACTCTTATTTTCATTATTTTCCTCTACTTATTTTGGGTAAATATATGCTTTCTCTTCTAGAATCTTAAGGTGGAAACTTAGCTGATTGATTTTAAACATTTCCTCCTTTTTAATATAATTTAAATCTATAAATTTACCTCTAAGTACTGTTTTAGCTTCATTCCACAAATTCTGTCAATGTTTTCTTTTTATTATCATTTAGTTTGAAATAATTTCTAATTTCTCTTGTGATGTCTTCTTTGACTTATGGATTATTTAAAAATGTGTTGAATTTTCAAGTATTTGGGTATTTTTTACATATCTTATTATTGTTCATTTCTAGTTTAGTTCCATCATCACCCCAGAAAACATACATTGTAACATTTTAATCTTTTGAAATTGACTGAGAATTATTTAATGAGATGGCATATGGTTTATCTTTGTAACTATTCCATCTGTACCTGGAAAGAATGTATATCCTGAGGTTGTTGGATGTATGCTCTATAAATGTTAATCAGGTCAAGGTGGTTGATAGTGTTGATCAAATCTTGCATATTCTTGCTGACTTTTTTTTTTTTTTTTTGCGGTACACGGGCCTCTCACTGCTGTGGTCTCTCCCGTCGCAGAGCACAGGCTCCGGACGCGCAGACCCAGCGGCCATGGCCCACGGGCCCAGTGGCCCCATGGCATGTGGGATCCTCCCAGACCGGGGCACGAACCCGTGTCCCCTGCATCGGCAGGCAGACTCTCAACCACTGCGCCACCAGGGAAGCCCTTGCTGACTTTTTTGTCTAGTTATTCTATGAAGTATTAAGAGAAAGCTTTTTAAAACTTCAACCATGTTTGTAGTTCTATCTATTTCTCCCTTTAGTGTATCAGTTTTTGCTTCATGTATTGTTAAGCTTGTTTGCTAGGTTCATCTACATTTATGATCTCTTGTCATTAATTTTTAAATTATTATATAATATCTTTATCTCCAGTAATCTTTTTTCTTAAAGTCTACCTTGTATGACATTAATAGAGCCACACCAATTTTCTTACGCTTACTGCTTGCATAGCATATCTTTTTTTATCCTTTTACTTAAAAATTACCTGTGGGTTTATATTTAAAGTGTGTCTCTTGTAGACAGCATAAAATTTAGCATAACTATTTTTTTTAGAGAAGTTTTAGGTTCACAGCAAAATTGAGCTGAAGTTACAGAGATATCTCACACACTCCCTCCCCCAACACATGCATAGCTTACCTCATTATCAGCATCCCCCCTCAGAGTGGTACATGTGTTACAATTCTTAAAGCTACATTAGTGTTACTTTTTATTCATTCTGTCAATCTGGATTTATTCAACTAACATTTAAAGTAATTATTGCTACAGTTTATTTATATCCACTATTTTGTTATTTATTTTCTCTTTGTTCTACCTCTTTTTTTATATTTCTGTCCCATCTTCTTGTCTTCTTTCAGATACTATTTTTGTTTTTTTTAGTATGCCATTTAAATTTCTCTAAAGGCTTTTTATCTGTTCTACGTACACTCCCTTAAATCATCAGTCTACTTAGATATGTTAATGTTGTATTATTTTACATGAAAGACTATAAGTATTTTGCAAATACTACATATAATTACATTAAGCTCTCCCATATTCTGTGATAATCTTTTATATATTTTCTGCTGACTTATTTTTTTCACTGACTTATAAACTCTCTCATGCAATTTTAGAATTTTGCATCAAAATCAGTTATTTTTTAAAGAAAATAATCTTTGTATTTATGCACTTATTTACCATTTCTAGTGTTCTTCATTTCTTCCTCTAGGTCTGGAATTTCATCTGGTGTCATTTCCCTTCATCTTGAAGAACGTCTTTTAGCATTTCTTATTGTATTGGTCCGTTGGCATCAAATTCTCTCAGCTTTCATTTATCTGAAAATATGGTTATTTCACTTTCACTTATAAAAGATATTTTTGTTGGATACAGAACGATATGTGGACTTGTTTTCCTTTAAAGGAAACTTGAAAAGTTTCAAGTCCTGTAAAGGACTTTAAAGATATTTACACATTTTCTTCAGTATCAGTTTTTAATGCTACTAGAAAAGTTATTACAAACAGTGGCTTAAAACAACACACATTTATTTCACAGTTCCTTAGGTCAGAAGTTCAAGTACAGCATGGATTAGTGGTTCCTCTGCTTACCGACTCACAAGACTGAAAGCAAGGCATTGACACAGCTTCACTCCCTCTGGAGTCTTTTGGGGAGAATATGTTTCCTTGTTCATTCAGATCATTGGCACTATTCAATTCCCTGCAGTTGTAGGACCAGGGTCCTTTTTTTTCCTTGCTGGCTGTCAGTTGAGGGCAGTTCTCAGCTCCTAGAAGTCTCTGCATTTCTTGGTTGGTAGCCCCCTTACTCCCCCTTCAAAGCCAGCAACAGTGGGGTTTTAAGTCCTCCCACACATCATCTCCTTTGCCTCTTCTCCTTTATTTCTCTGACTCCACCTGGAAAAACTTTGATTTTAAGGGTTCATGTAATTAGATTGGGCTCACCTGGATAATCCAGGCTATTCTATCCTTCTCAAGGCCCACACCCTAAATCAATGTCCACAAAGTCCCATTTGCCATGTAAGGTAGCATATTCAAAGGTTCTGGTGATCAGCATGTGAGCATCATGGGGTAAGGTTTCTTATTCTGCCAACAACAGCTTCCACTCTGGTGGAAACTGAGCTTTCAATAGTTGTTCTCAATATAGAGGGGTAGATCTCAACAAATACACTTCTCTTTTTTTTAAGGGTCAAATCCTCTCCAGCTTCTACCAGCTTTTTCTCTCTTTCCACTGTGTTCAAAATTGGATTTTTAAAAAATATTTGTTGAGATTTATATAGTTAGCTTTGGGAGACTCAACTACTACCAGAACTGGAAATTCCTTCTTCCCTTGCCTTGGTTTTAAAGTGAGAGAAATACTAAATTGCTATAATTCATAGTAGTGAAATTAATGATAATAGGGTGATTAACATTATTTTATATTTAAAGAAATCCACTCCAAAGATCAGTAGATGGACTATTTACACGGTCGTATAATTAGAATATAAAATTGAAAGAAAATTATCTATGATTAAGAATAGAATAAGCTTAAATCCCAGCCCTATCATTATTAACTGTGACCAAAGGCACAAAACTTATATTCCTTGATCCTGTTCCTTTATCTGTAAAGTGTTGATAATAAAGCTATGGATATATGCATTAAATAAGATTATACTCAGTAAAAGCACTCAGCATAGAGCATGGCATATAATATCCTTTAAATAAGAGTTGGCTGAATCTGAATCACTCCTAAAATTATGGCCTAAAAACAGAATTTTTAAAAACAATTTTCAACTACAGGGAACATGGCCGCTAAAGAATCTCTGGAGAATCAGAACCTCTAGATCACTTTGTCAAATCACATATGCCCCTTGGAGGTCTGACACAACACTGCAGGGAGCGACACAACCCTCTCCCCTGGTCAGGAACCCGTGGTTCAGATCAATTTAGGAATGTGTAGCAGGCAGCTAAAAGTGTTCTTAAAGCAGTTACTCCTCTAAATAAATGTTTCTCAAACTTCAGTGTATATGAAACACCTGAAGGGTTTACTGAGACAGAGATGGCTGGGAATAGTTCTGAGTTTCTGATTCAGTAAGTGTGCTGTGGGGCCCAAGGATGTGCACTTCTAACATGTCCCCACGTGGTCCTGATGTTGCTGATCCATGTAAGGACCACACTTTGAGAACTATTGCTCTAGAAATTATTTGAGAATGAGAAAAGAAAGCAGGTGTGTCTATGCATAAAGCACATTTGGGGGCCACTGTCTAAAAGCACTGCTGGGTATGGATGAACTATCACCTAGTCTAGAGGCAGTGATGTTGAAGAACATGAAGTGAACTCACCAGTGCAAATGAGCATAACATCAAAATTGACATTGGCCTTGACATATCACCGACTACATGCTTTGCATTGTGAGATGCGCTTTACATCGACCATCTCATCTAAACCTCACAACAACTCCATGAGGTGCCCATTCTACACAGAAGGAAACAGAGGCTCAAAGAGACTAAATTACATGTCCAATTCCCAGGGCTTGCGAACGGCTGAGCTAGGTCTGCCCTCTGCTCTACTGCAGGAGGCAACACAGAAAACAAAAAGAGTTCTACTCACTCCTTCCAAAGCCCAAAGCCAACTGCATCCTGTTCTTCAGGCACTGGGATTCAGAGAAAATTCAGACCTGCTGTCTGTCCTCAAGAAAATTCACCTCCTCACAGGAGCAACTAATTAAGTCCACAATGATTGCAAATGTTGTGTGCACTGTTCGGATGAAATGGCTGATTCTGAGGAGGTGGAAGAGTGCTTCACCCTGCCTGGGGGTGGAGGTATAAGGGATTCTTCCTTCCTGAGGAGGGATCAGTCTGGGTGCTGAAGTAATTAGTCTGGGAAAGCAGGGGGCTAAAGGCCTTCTAACAGGCTTTCAGCCAAACCCTGGCTACACATGAGAAATACTTGGGGAGGCTTTTAAGAAATACAGTTGTCTGCGCTTAACTTGACCAGCTGAATCCAAATCTCTGGGAGTATGACCTAGGCATCAGTATTTTTTTTTTTTTTTTGCGATACGCGGGCCTCTCACTGTTGTGGCCTCTCCCGTTGCGGAGCACAGGCTCCGGACGCGCAGGCTCAGAGGCCATGGCTCACGGGCCCAGCCGCTCTGCGGCATGTGGGATCCTCCCGGACCGGGGCATGAACCCGTGTCCCCTGCATCGGCAGGCGGACTCTCAACCACTGCGCCACCAGGGAAGCCCGAGATCAGTTTTTTTAAAAACCTCTCCAAGTGATTCTACTATGCATTTAAGGTTGAGAACCACTGCCCTAAATGATTATTAAAATAGGTTATTAGATATAATAATCACATAATTCAGCTGGGGGCCGTTAACAGTATTTTCAAAATTTCCCTGATGGCTGAAAACACCTGGGCCCTTTGGAGAATGAAAAATCAACATCTGAGGACCCCTCCCCTGCAACTTCTTTTCCAGTAGGTCAGGTAAATTTGGGGTACAAGATAAATGGTTCTCAGGGTGTTGTCCAGGTTGCATTAGCATTGCCTGAGAACGCGTTTAAAATGCAAATTCTTGGGCCCTACCCCAGACCCACTGAATCAGAAATTCTGGAGTGCAGCCCAGCAATCTGTGTTTTAAAAGTCCCTTGTGATTTTGATGCACACCCCAAATTTGAGAACCACTGGTTAACGAGTTGTGTCGGGTCAAAGTCGTGTGATGATGTCTGCTGCTGCAGATTCTACTTCTAATCCAGGCCTTTGGTCAAAGGCAGTGTGAGTGAATCGGTGTCCCTTATTACGACTCTAAAGAACAGAAGTGCACGCTTCGGTGGGTAATGGCCAGAAGCAGCATATCGCTCATATAAATATCTTTAAAAACACCCTTTCTACTATAGGCTAAGCTATTAATGTGACCACCATTAGGGAAGAAAAGAAAAAGAGCAATCATCTTTGCAGAAGGTTGTATGGGGAGCACTTTCAAGGAACTTCAACACAGTGGGAGAGGCTGTGGCTGGGGATAGTGGGTAGACAACTGTCAACAGATTTGATTCGTGTTTTCAAACTGAGGACGAAAAATGGGTTCCCAGAATACACATTTCCAGGCTTTGCAGAGAAGCCTTGTGTTGCTCCAGGAACGTTTAAAGTACCCAGTGGGAACATCTTGGCATAGCATTTACTTGTGATTCATCTGGCCACCTCAGGTGAAGCCGTGTACACACTCCAAGCCACTGGCAGGCAACAGGAATTCAGGTTCAAGCCTAAGGCCAGTGTGCAAGGCCACCACTTTGCAGCCATTTCCTGTGACTCCCGCTCTCCAATTTTTCTTCCCTTTAAATCCTCTTACACGCGATGGTGTGGCATTTTAATTTCCACCCAACAGAGGCTATGAAATCAGCTCAAGGACTTTTGCTCCAACAAATGCCAAGATGAACACTTTTAGACACACCATGTGGTTTTAATTTCATCCACAGAGAGTCATCATCCATCCTGCTCTCCAGAGGCCAAACTGGTCAGTACCCCTTGGAACCACAAAGTTCAGACTCCTTAGTTTGTCCTTCAAGACCCTTCACATGGGAGCTAACCCGTATCACCAGCCTCATCTTCATCACTTCCTCTTATTGACACTAAATGATTGGCCATTACCTGAATACTTCATGTCCTCTCATGCTACTAGGATGTGAGTTTCATGGGAGCTGGGACTTGATTTTAATTGCTGTTTTGAATCAGTGCATTCAATAAATATGTAATTCCCTGTGCCCTTCCCTGTTCTATTCTGTCCCTGGAATGTACTCTGCTCACTCCCCTACTTGGCAAATGCCTTCTTGGCCATTAGGTCGCATTCCCAGCCCCCCTGTAGGCAGAGGGCGCTCCTTTTTTTTTTTTTCTGTACGCGGGCCTTTCACTGCTGTGGCCTCTCGCATTGCGGAGCACAGGCTCCAGACGCGCAGGCTCAGCGGCCATGGCTCACGGGGCCAGCCACTCTGCGGCACGTGGGATCCTCCCGGACCGGGGCACGAACCCGCGGCCCCTACATCGGCAGGCGGACTCCCAACCACTGCGCCACCAGGGAAGCCCCCCAGAGGGCGCTCTTTATTGCAGCTGTGTTATAAATATTTGCATTTCAACCTCCCCCCCTAGATTGTGAGGACCAGAGGGCAGGCACCAACTCTTTGTTAATAGGGTACTTTCGGTGAATGATTCCAGAGTGTGATTTCAATAGGATTCTATGGCCTGTGGGCTTTCTGGACCAATTCTTAACCGGCTATGATGTTTATCAGTTCAGATCTGGGGCAACACTGAAGGTACAGATCCACACTGAACAAGCAAGGAGGAGAGCTGGGCTGGGTCGTAAGGGGAAGACCAGGAGCTACCACTGTGAAATCTTCTACTATTTCCAGGCACAGTGATAGCTACCATACTTGTTACCTCGTGTCGTTTGATACTCTGGCTCAATAAATACACCAACAGGATAGTTGGTTCCACTGGCTCTGGAAGAAGAGAATAATAAAACCATACCATTCTGAAGGTTTATGCTTCTTAAGTGTATATTTCCTTATGTACAAAAGAAACATTTTCCTGAATCTTTCTTATAAAAGTAATTTACAGGGCTTCCCTGGTGGCGCAGTGGTTGAGAGTCCGCCTGCCGATGCAGGGGACGCGGGTTCGTGCCCCTGTCCGGGAGGATTCCACATGCCGCGGAGCGGCTGGGCCTGTGAGCCATGGCCGCTGCGCCTGCGCGTCCGGAGCCTGTGTTCCGCAACGGGAGAGGCCACAATGGTGAGAGGCCCGCGTATCGCAAAAAAAAAAAAAAAAAAAAAAAGTAATTTACAGTAAAACTTCACTAATTAAGACTCATGAGAAAGCAACTTTGGATTAATGCAAATATGAATTATGGAATAGTCCTGAAATCCGTACAAGTAAAAGAGATAAGACGTTTTGGAAATCATACTATTCATTAGAAAAAAGATTTATAATTAGCCTACTGAAGAGTCCTCCCAAGAAAAGCTTAGGCCTTTGTGTTACAAAGCTTACCTACATTAATAGTACCAAATGTGTTTGGAAATAGTTTATTTTCTCAATGTACGTAAATAATCTTCTTGCATTTTTTATAATTGTGGGTTTTTTGAGAAAATCCTTTGCTTCACTGATAGTAAAAGATAAATTTGAGCCTGTATCCTTTGGGAAGGATTATTGATTCCAAATATCAATTGAGGTTTTGCTATCTTAATATCACACAAAAACCAACCCTGGACATAGTACAGAGTAAATAAAATAGACATTTTGTTCAGGGGCTCATAAGGCTTTTTTTTTTTTTTAAAGTAGCCTTTACAAAATTCTGCTTCTTGTGGCCCCTCAGGGCTTGCTGGGGGTAGGGGTGGGAATGGGAGAAGTAGGCCAAGTTCCTGACCCCTTCCTTCCCACCTTCCCATCAAAGAAGCCCAGGTTCATGTTGCTTCACAGACAAATTGGGTTCCGTGTGAGAACAAGTTTGAACCAAGTATTCCATAACAGAAAAAAAAAAGTTTGAAAGCCACTGTTACAACAGTGACAGACAAGTAGAGGACATCTAGACAGGAAAATAAAAATACTAAACTGATACTTAAATAGACCCTGAAAGATTTACATCGCCTGCTGGCCAAGGTTAAATGCATTTTATTGGTGTGGAGCAATGTAGCTGTCTAAATGGGTAGACAGCTGTGGGAAGGGAGCTGTCACCTCCCCACGGATCTACCCCAGAAGGCTCCGCAGAGGAAGAAAGACCAAAGGCTGCAGGAGGAAAGGAAGCGAGCTTAGTAGGGGGCGGAAGAGGATGGCTAGATATTCCAAGCCCAACAGAAACTTGCAAATGGACTCCACGATGATGAAAAAGTGAAATCTTGCTGCTAAATCCATTTATGGTCATAAAAATGTCACCCTTCTTCTCATTAGACAGGATTGTTCTTTATTCTCTTTGGTTTCAAATGTCAGTTACTTCACAGTCTTATTAATGCCTCCCCCCCAGAAAATATTTTTATTTATATTATTTTTTTATTGAAGTATAGTTGCTGTACAATACTATATGTTACAGCTGTAAAATACAGTGATTCACAATTTGTAAAGGTTATATTCCCTTTATGGTTATCATAAAATATTGGCTATATTTCCTGTGTTATACACTATATCACTGTAGTTTATTTTACACCTAATAGTTTGTACCTCTTACTCCCCTACCCCTATATTAGTCTTCCTCCCTTCCATCTCCCCACATTTGCTATATCTGTGAGTCTGCTTCTTTTTTGTTATATTCACTAGTTCTTGTTGTATTATTTAGATTCCACATGTAGGTGATGTCATACAGTATTTGTCTTTTTCTATCTGACTTATTTCACTTAACATAATGCCCTCCAAATCCATCCATGTTGCTGAAAATGGCAAAATTTCATTCTTTTTTTATAGGTTAATAGTATGCCATTGTGTATGTGTGTGTGTGTATATATATATATATATATATATATATATACCACATCTTCTTTATCTATTCATCTGTTGATGAACACTTGGGTTGCTTCCTCATCTTGGCTATTGTAAATAATGCTGCTATGAACATTGGAGTGCATGTATCTTTTCAAATTAGTGTTTTTGTTTTATTTGGATACACACCCAGGAGTGAGATTGCTGGGTCATATGGTAGTCTGTTTTTAGCTTTTTGGGAAACCTCCATACTATTTTCCACAGTGGCTGCACTGACTTATATTCCCACCAACAGTGTACAAGGGTTCCCTTTTCTCCACATCCTTGTGGACATTTGTTATTTGTGTTCTTTTTGATGGTAGCCATTCTGACAGGTGTGAGATGATACCTCATTATGGTTTTGATTTGCATTTCCCTGATGATTAGTGATGCTGAGAATCTTTCTATGTGCCTGTTGGCCATCTGCATTTTCTCTTTGGAAAAATGTCTATTAAGTTCTTCTGCCCTTTTTTTAATCAGGTTGTTTTTTGATATTGAGTTGTATGAGCTGTTTATATATGTTGGATATTAACCCCTTATGGGTCATATGACTTGCAAATATTTTCTCCCATTCAGCAGGGTGTCTTTTCATTTTGTTGATGGTTTCCTCTGCTGTGCAAAAGCTTTTAAGTTTAATTAGGTCTGATTTGCTTATTTTTGCTTTTATTTCCCTTGCTTTGGGGGACAGATCCAAAAAATATTGCTACAATTTATTGTGATTGATGTCAAGAAGTATTCTGCCTATGTTTTTCCTCTAGGAGCTTTATGGTTTCTAGTCTTCCATTTAGGTCTTTAAGCCATTTTAAGTTTATTTTTGTATATGGTGTTAGAGAATGTTCTGATTTCATTTTATTACTGCCTTTCTTGAGCTCTCTATTCCTCTCCTGACCTTCCTTCTCCTTGTTGTTCCCTTTCTCTTAGGGCTCCCTTGAGCCCTCAGCTGGATATTTCAGCAAATATGGAGAGAAACCTACTCAGGGTGACTCTGCTGACCTTCATGGTAGCTACAGAAGCCCGTGGAAGGTGAAGGCATCAGGGCTGAGCTGAGTGGAATAAACCACACCTGCATGTGCTGCAAAAAGGAACGACCAGGGCTTCCCTGGTGGCGCAGTGGTTGGGAGTCCGCCTGCCGATGCAGGGGATGCGTGTTCGTGCCCCGGTCCGGGAGGATCCCACATGCCACGGAGCGGCTGGGCCCGTGAGCCATGGCCGCTGAGCCTGCGTGTCCAGAGCCTGTGCTCCGCGGCGGGAGGGGCCGCAGCGGTGAGAGGCCCGCGTACCCCAAAAAGAAAAAAAAAAAGGAACGAGCAATGCTCCCCATTCCCTGTGGAGCAGCCCAAGTAGAGGAGGCTGGGGTGGGGGGTAGGGGAGGCAGGTGTTAGGGAAAGAAGCCCTGCATCATTCCCTGGTGGAGGCTGCAGGGTCAGAGAAGCTCTGCCTCCTGAAAGGAGAGACAGCTTGGAGACAGATCTCTAAGGTAAGGAATTCCATCCGGGCAACTGGGCAACTCTCCCAAAAGAAGAAAGAAACATAGTTTCTTTATCTTCAGTGTTTTACTTTGTACAGGAACACTCCATGATCTCTTCTTGATTCCTTTACATGTCAAAGCTGTTATTCAGCATCTACTTCATTATTTTCTTTAAGTAAGTGCCTACTGACTCCCTGGACAATGCCAGACACTTCCCATACTCTATCCTTTTTAATTGTTTGAATATATTTGATGAATGGAAAAGACAAAAGCGTGAGTTTCTATGAATCCTTCCTTATGTATTAAATCACCCTTGTTAATAATTGAACTTTCTATCATGGGAGTGATATTCAGATAATTTCACGCCCAGGATATCTCATTAACTTAGATCTATTTTCTTAATGTACATTACACGCACTCATTCCAAAAGTGGGAACCAAAATACAAAAATCTTTGGTGGGCTGTTAACATTAAAAATTAAATGGCCTTTCTTCAAAGAATATTCTTTCATTATAAACACTGCAAGTATAGGATTTAAAAGATGCCTAAAAATCTAAGCCATCACTAATTATTAGTAAGAAACTTGATACAAGGCATTAAAAGACAATATAACTGGTTATTAGACTGTTATATATGCAATTAACTCTTATCAGCCTCAATCAAGAAAAGGTTTAAATCATATTAAAATCAACCAGTAGGGCTTCCCTGGTGGCGCAGTGGTTGAGAGTCCACCTGCTGATGCAGGGGACGCGGGTTCATGCCCCGGTCCGGGAAGATCCCACATGCCGCGGAGCGGCTGGGCCCGTGAGCCATGGCCGCTGAGCCTGCGCGTCCGGAGCCTGTGCTCCGCAACGGAAGAGGCCACAACAGTGAGAGGCCCGTGTACCGCCAAAAAAAAAAAAAAAAAAAAAAAAAAAAAATCAACCAGTAAATTTTATAGCATACCGGCTATTTATCTGTTTAGATAATCTGTTTATACATTTATATGTTTTCTGTTTAGCACGAGAACATTAGGAGTCTGGACCCTAAAATACTTTACAGTTTTATTACAGAGGCAAGACCTAAACATATGGAAAAAAAGGAGAAATAAGTCACTATTCAGATATCTAAATAGAAACCCATATAATGAAGGGCTAAGTGATACGGCTCTCAAAATTTTTGTGCCCAAACATGATAAAATATATATATAAAATACATTCATCAGTCCCCATGGCAATGACTCAAGACAACAGGGCCTTGATGGGGTGGGATGGAGAGTATTATCTTGGAAAAGTATCAATGACTCATTTGTGTGGTGTTATAACAGTCCCCACCAGCAGGGTGAGCGCTCTCCGCCTTTGCCCAAACCCTGTCCTCCCCATGGAGAGTTCCTGGAACGGCTCAAGGACAACAGGAACTCAGAAAAGGTAGAGGTCACATAATATCAGAACTTATGACAAGCTTTAATGGAATAGAACTTCCACTGAACTTTTAAAGATGGTACAGCCTCAACTCTTTGGAAATGAATACAATGCTTCATACCTTTCCTTTGGAATATAATCTGAGGCCTCTACGATCATGTGTCTGAAGTTTAGAGGATTTACCAATAGCACAGAACAAGAGTCTTTTCCCACATATGTGGAATATGAAACAGTTAAATTTAAATAATTTTTATATTTATCAAAATAATGCACGCACACCATTTAAAAAGACAAAAAAGGCTCAAAGATTTGTAACCAAACTAGCAAACAATAGCGCAGTTTCCCTTCATCCTCCAATCCCCCTAAATAAGGCAATCGGTTTATCTTAGTAACCCCTTCTGCTATTTGCTCTATTTTTCTAAATTATAAGTATGTTTTGCAGTTTTGCAATATCTTGATTCATCAAATCAAAGTAATATATATTCGCTTCTGAACATGTTAGTTGAGGGTTTTAGTTTTTTACACTTCTCATACCTTCTGATAAACTAAATTTCATCAATTCTAAGTTGAACTGTTTTCATACATTTTAATATCTCTGAAACTGATAGGCACTTTGTAATGAATGTATCATACATTCTTTTTTCTTCCTTACAGGTACCTATGATTAACGGCTCATCTTACAACTAAAGGTAACTCGGATTGATAAAATAATTTTGCATTATATCCATATTCCATACTTCACTATTATGACTACAAAATTAGTGTGTACTGTGGGGCTAAGTAGTGACTTGATTACATTTTTTCTTCTATAATTTTTCACCTACACTGAAATAATTGTCCAATTGTTTTTAACCTATACCTAATTTATCCTGAACATCTATAAAATGCCTATCAATATAATTTCCTACATGGCCCCAAACTATCAAGTAATCCTTAGTTTAATATTTTTGTAAATTTCCCTCTGGAACCCTGTACACCTTACTGTCATCTGGGCTGGGCGCTCTAGGTTTGGATTCAGCTGTCATCCTGGGACTTTTCTCGCTTTCATCTTAAAAGTTTCCTTTGCCTTTCTCCTGTACTGAGTCATCTGCTCACAGGATCTCATATCTTGTTTTGTGGTCCACACCCACTAATAGCTCCCTTAGAAATCATTTTCACTTAGACTTTTTTTTTTTTTTTTTTTGCGGTACGCGGGCCTCTCACTGTTGTGACCTCTCCCGCTGTGGAGCACAGGCTCCGGACACGCAGGCTCAGTGGCCATGGCTCACGGGCCCAGCCGCTCCATGGCATGTGGGATCTTCCCGGACCAGGGCCCGAACCCGTGTCCCCTGCATCGGCAGGCAGACTCTCAACCACTGCGCCACCAGGGAAGCCCCTTCACTTAGACTTTTGAAAGCATTGTTCCACTGTTTTCTACTTTCTAATACTGCTGATGAGAAGACGGATACAATTCTGATTCCTAGTTCTCTGGAATATTGTAAGATTGCCCCAATTTCCCTGAGATTTTGAAATTTCACCAGTTAGTATGCTTTGGTGTGGATCTTCTTTTTTTTTCACTTTACAGGCTCTAGATTTGTCTTACTCTCTGGCTCTTATCGGCCTGGCCCTTCATCCCTAGTTTTGCAGCTTCCAGTCAGTCACCTGTGACCCTTGAAGATTCTCACACCAACGCTCTGCTTCATCACTCAGGTTTGTCAGCCTCAGCTTTCAGCCAATTTTGATGCAAGCTAAGAATTGCATGTTTGAAAATAGTGAGTGTGTACCCCAGTCCCATGATCGTCTTCCCCAGACACAGCACGGCAGGACTCAGAACTAAGCCAGTGTCTTCAGTTCTGTCTCTGAGATTCGTGTTCTCATCTGTGGCAGTCAGAACGCCTACGTTCAATTCTAAGCAACAGCAGAGACTATTAATACCTTTATCTACTCAGCAACATTTCAACTGATGATAGTAGTAGTTGTTTTATGGCATTTGTTGAAAACCTAACTAATTTGAGACATACCAGATGATTTTTACCAAGTCCTTTTCTCAACCAATGCAGAAGATACAGACTGACACACTGAGGAGGAAAAAGCGCAAATGTATACAGTAAAAACTACATGAAGAGGCAGAATAGTGGGGTGGCTCAGAGGCCAGGCACTGTCTTCAGATTTCCTCGGTTTGAGCTCTGTTTCTCACGTTTACTAGCTGCAGGATATTATGAAATTCACCTAACTCCTTTCAGCCTCAGTTTCCTCACCTGCCACATGGTGGTAATAACAGTGCTTATGTCATGCAGTTATGGTAAGGACTAAATGAGGTAAGTATACATGTTGCCCAGCAGAAATGGCAGCTATGATACTACTGTCCTCGGCTGGCAGTAATTCTGTGACTGAGCAAAGTGCTTACCCCAAGTCTTGTTTTTCATTTGGAAAATGAGGATACTTAGAATGCTTGCCTCATAGGGTGATTCTGAAGAACAAATGGTTAAACGATATTAAAGTACTGCTCAGTGCCTGCACACTAAGTACTTAAGAAAAGTTAGTTAGCTACACACACACATGCTACTCTTTATCAAATACTTTGAGCTGACCTACCCAGGCCAGAGACAGTACCCCTGAGTCAAAATTCAGTGCCTTGTGCCCCATGGTTACTGCTACCAGATTCAGAGTAGCTCCACCCACCTTTTATTTTGGACATGAGCCCTTCTGTCACCTGATTTTTTTCCCTGGCATCCCTTTCAATTAAAAAAGAAGAATCTGTCCTCTCGATGACTCATGGGCTGTATTTCTTTATTTTTCCACTGCACCAGCCTTTGGCTCTGTTGGTATTTGGTCTCTCCTTTCCTGCATGTAAGTACCTGCTCTTCTCCATGCCCTTACTTTAATTCTAGCCTCCCTAGAGTTTCCTTTTCATTCTAATCACTGCCTTCATCCCACTTGTTTAAGCCACTTTCTTCCCTCCCCTGGGAACATATCCCAGCACCAAGAACCTGCGCCTGGTTGTAGCAGACTCCAATTGAGAAATGATGGGTTAGCTGAATGGAGACTAATTCAAACCTGCAGGTCTCTTTTTATGATGCTACTTTATCATCCCACGTGAAAGAAAAAGGTAAAAGAGGAAGTGGAACTGAATGATAAATGCAGCCAATAAAACAATAGCCTCAAGTCCCCTGCTCCAAAAGGACACCAAATGACCCCCAAAAGACTTTCACTGAGGTTCAAAGAGTTCCCATTTCTGAAATACTAGGTACAATATTTTTTAACAGAGTAAATAGAGCCCAAGAGATAGTAAGTCTTTTAAACACTTCTCTCCCTTCCCCTTCAGTTAAGAGAAGCCAACTTAATATATTTTTCTTCCAATTGAGCCCAGGGGACCCCATTCACTACTGTGGGGCTATAAAAGGTATTTGGGAGTCTAACCAACAGCAGAAGACAGATGGCAGGCTCTGCGGCAATCACAGGTTCATCTGAGGGGTGCTTATTAAGCCCGTTCCCTCTTCCAGAGTCTTCTGACACACATCCCTTTTGAATTTGACCCCTTTCATTTTCGTGTGGCAACTTGCAGCTCATGATGCCTTGGGGCGAGTTATAATAAGTTCATGTCCGAGATTACACATCTGATATTTATAAAAACACAAATACTCCAGACCTTTCTCCAGGCAGGAAATGACAAATCTTTGGTAAGCTATTTTCAGGACTTAAAAAAAGAGGAAAAAGAAAGAAGTTGGTGATGAACTAACCGTTGAGAGTACAACGATGTTGCCTTACTGCATATTGAAACCAGTCCCTTCTAACAAAAATGCCAAAAGCCATTATCTGTACAATTTAATACTGTGCAGTAAGTCCTTGGCAATCCCCAGTAATCTGCAGCATTACATAGTACTGCACCGGACGGGACATGAGATAATACGGAATGACTTAATTAGACTTGGGGATGCCGGCATATCGTGACTCTGTAAGTCCAACTTCGTTATTTCTCAATGACTTCCAGTTGGAAAATATGATCTTAGGTGATAACATTTCCTTAACTTTTATGTATCTCCTTTTATTACATCAGAGGATCGTGGTGGTGCTGGAGGTGGTGGCCAGTGGCAGTTCTGGTATGTTTTCTTTTAAAAAGTACTCAACTTTAGCGTTTGCCAGAAAGCATTATTTAAACCCCAGAGATACAAAGTCTCCCAAAGCAATGCTGCATTTTTAGTGTTAAAAGCACAGATTTTTAATCACATTTACCTCTAGTATGAATGGGAGAAACAAAGACAGAGCTTCACTGTGCTATCTTGGTATGTGATCACCTTTTGTAAAATGCTCAGTCTTGCCTCTGTGAAGCCAAGCTATTCAGAACCAGCTATTTCAGCAAAAGGTTTTAAGTTGATAAAATACATGACTAAGAACCATAATTCCTTGTGCTATTACTTTAAAAATAAATTTAATTCTTTTTTCTATTTTTATTTTGAAGATTTCAAACATATAGAAAAGTTGAAAGAATCATGTATCATTACATTAAGATTTTTCCATATGCACTTTATTTAAATGTATCTGCATCCATGTATTGATATGTATCAAACATGTAAATACGTATTAAACACCATCATCACATCTAACGCAAATGACAATAATTCCCTAATTTCATCTACTATCTAGCTCATAATAAATTTTTCTTAATTGTTATCCAAATATTTGTTGGTTTGTTTTTACATAGCTGGTTTATTTGAACCAGAGTCCAATCAAAGTTCACATTTGCTTTTGGTTGTTATGTTCCTATAGTTTCTTTTAATTTAGAACAGTCCTCACAGATGTTTTGTTAATTTGTTTGGTTTTTAAAGATCTTGACTTTCTCAAGACAGTGACATTAGTGACATTGAGTACAATCATTTAATTAAGGTATAATGGACTGATCTCCCCGTGGTAAGTACATTTCCCCTTTTTGTTATTACATTTAAAAATCTGTATCTATTTTGATTATTAATTATTAAATTAATTATTTAAATGATTAATATATTGTGTATAAATCATGACCAAGGGCTTCCCTGGTGGCGCAGTGGTTGAGAGTCCGCCTGCTACTGCAGGGGACACGGGTTCGTGCCCCGGTCCGGGAAGATCCCACATGCCACAGAGCGCCTGGGCCCGTGAGCCATGGCTGCTGAGCCTGCGCGTCCGGAGCCTGTGCTCTGTAACGGGAGAGGCCACAACAGTGAGAGGCCCGCTTACCGCAAAAAAAAAAAAAAAAAAAAAAAAAAAAAATCATTACCCATTTATCTTGCTCGAGAAATTTTAACCTCACATCCATGGATAAGCTTGGAGGATGTACATGAAATCTTTAAAATTGCTTGCAAAGTGTTATGTATATACTTATGCCTAGGGAATATGAAATTCATGCAATTTTCAAAGGGGATAAAGACACAAAAGTGACTAAGAACAATGGTTGCAGGTCAATGTCTTCATCCTTGAATTATGTTGTAATGCCACCCATTTTGCCGTCTCCTTACTCTGGCAAGTTGGTGCTCCCTACACTGACTGGAACCTCTCAATAAAGCTAATGATTTACTGACATGTGGACTCACTGTCACAATTAATGAACTCATCACTTTGGGACCATAAAGCTGTACGACCCATTCCTATTATGACCATGATATATACTAAAACATATAGGTTGATACTTTACAAAGACATTTTAAAAGCTTTATTGAAACAGCAACATGGCACGCAGGTGTAGCAAGGGGAAATAGGAGGAGGGAGTCCATGAGAGGAGGGGAGACGGGAGAGGGAGAGGCAGCCAAATACTGTGATCTAAGCTGATCTCAGTAGTGATAAAAGGAAGGGAGATGTAGAGAAGGCAGAAGAAGGAAGGGGAAAAGGGGAGGAGGGAAGAGAAGGGCACAGAAATCTATCAAATACAAGCAAGTGAGAAGCAGCGCGGCAGGCCTTCTCCTCTTACAACCCATGTGGATTCCCATAAAACACTTGCTTAGTCACCCTCCTCTTATCATTAGTCTTCCATTGGGTCTTATTTATTATCATGTGACTTTACTGTGCAAAGTTCTGCTCTTGGGGTGTGGGAGAAGGGGGTGCAGGGCTCAGTTCAGATCCCCCTCTGGATCCCACTGAATGTTCCTGGGCCGGTTCACTGGAAAGGCCTCAAACATTCCCACAGGCTTCTCCCTCCCCAGTAAGTCCAAGATGGGCCCAGCCTTCCAGCAGGTACCACCAGGAGAGCCACCACCAGACTATGCGTCTCCTGTATGCAAATGTGGAGAAAGGCGACCTATCAGGGCAGATGAATTGGACGAAGGAACCCACTCTGGGCAGACAGTCCCACTGGTTCTCAGTTTGGCCACCAGAGCCCGGCAGGATCTTGGCTCTCCTCACCCTGGTGACTGGGCACCATTACACCATTACTGTTACTTTAGCCTACCAAGCGAAAGACCCCAATAAGTAGATGCAGGGAAAACAATTCAAGGAAGAACTTCTCTTTCCTCTGTTTCCAACATTAGAGGAAACCTGAAGAATCCAGGCTTATAAACATACTCCTGCTAAGTATCCCACTCCACTAATAAAGTGGAGTCTTTTTGACTTTAAGAAAAAACACTGGGATTCAGATGATTCGGGGCGTGAAATTTCAGGTTGGCCATTACAGGTATTTCATTTACATTGGTTCATTTATCCCCAATAATGCCTCTGTGTTTTATAATGAAAACCTCAGCACAGGAACTCTTTCTGTTTGCCCACGCAGCTGGGTAACAACTTAGATTCATGGTTCTGAGTCTGGGAACTGATTTTTCCTATTAGCTTTAGAAAATATTTTCCCCGTTATTTCAAGTTTAGCACAGTTTGACGTGGCTATTACAGTATATCAGCCCCTCCTCCACTCTACCCCCAACCCATTTTTGGCCGATTAGAAGCACCGTATTCCTTATTTAGTACCTGCAAAACTTTCCATTGTAGGGTCTATATATGTAGCTCTTGCAGTGTCTAGAACTAAGACCCACTCTTTGGGCAGAAGGTAATGCATCCTGACAGTAACTAGTTAAGCAGAAATTATTTTCCTTCCTGTATGGGGCCAGGGCCCCTATTACAATCCTGCAGAGGGGAAGAATGACCAAAGACCACATGAGGTTCTCAGAATCTGATTTTCCCCATGATTCTTCATTTGCTCACTCTGGCACAGCCTCAGACAAACCGTGAGGACAGCAGAGTTCATCTTCTTAGCCACCGAGCTCTTTATGTGTGACTTTCAGTATTTTCCTCTGAGCCAGGAACCTGGGGTCCCCTTGTTAACAGGAGCCCCATTGCACTGGGCTGGCCCAGGCAACTTCCTTTTTAAGATCATGGCTGCCTGTCTAATCAGTTAACGTGGTTTTACAAGTTAACTAGTCTCTAGTTAAATACATCTGCCTCCACTGTGGTAGATACTACAGGTTTTCTAGACTAGGAGACTGTAAACTACAGCCTGTGGACCAAGTCCAGCTTACAGCTTGTTTTTTGTTTTTTAATAAAGTTTTGTTGGGACACCTGTTTATTTACAAACTGTGGCTGCTTATATATCACAGTGTGATGAGCAGGATGGGTAGTTGTGTCAGAGACCGTATCCCATGGCCTATAAAGCCTGAAATATCTACTTTCTTGCCTTTTACAGAAAAAATTTGCCAACCAACCCTGATCAATATAACAGCTATTCCTTTCTTCCTTTTTGATGTACAGAACCCAAGCCATCTGGCATTTTGTTACTTCCGATTGATTCCATCCTCACCGGTATATCCTCCTTATGAATATATCTGGGTACTGCCTGCCATATCCCAACTCAAAGGAGTGATTCCAGTGGTAGAAACTATAGGCAACTTCTAAGGCTGGCGTGATAACATGATAACCTTCTGCCTGCTGGTTATGCACACTTGTGAACCTCTCCACTGTGAGTGTGATCTGGCCCCAGTTTCTGAATGTCATTTGCATTCACATAGACTAAGAATCCATGGGATAGTTATTTCCTGTTTCCATTTTTTGCAGAATGATGAAGTGGGAGACGTTGACTCTGGGGTCAGAAAGACCTGAATTGTATTCCAGGCTCAGTAACTTTCTGGCTGTGTGACTTTTGGCTAGTTATTAACCTCTCTGGGGCACAGTCTGCTCATCCCTAAAGAAAGTACTCAGTATATAATTGTGCCATGTTTGAGGAAGGATGTGAAAAAGGAAGGTGTCAACTTTTTACTAAGTTTCTGAGAGATAAAAATGAGTTGTTAGGAGAAAATGTCTGGCATTTAGTACTCCCTCAATAAATACTCTTTTTCTTCTTTTCCCAGCTGGTTATACTGTAATCCTGACACCTCCAATTCCTCAATAACTAAGACTGGCCTTGAATCCCGAAGACTGAGAACTTGCCTGCTACCCTGGTTTCCTATTAACTGCTTTGCTTACCATTTGATCATACTGCTCTGCAACCTATTTATTTCAGGGAATTCTAGCCTCCAAGATGGCAAGCCGGGCCAGACCTCTGCTCATTACCTGCTGTTCACGTGCTCTAGCCCTGCCCGGGATATGAACTTCGTCTGAACTTTCTAATTAATGGTTCTTGGGGAGTTATCTGAAGCTTCCTTTAGGGACTGATCATCCAAATCCAGATCTTTCTTGGGATTAATATCCCATTTATCAAATGACTAGTTCCTGACTTGGGTAATGTTCCAGTGCCCACTACTAGCTTGAACCAGCCTGTTCCAAGCCCTGCTTCTGAGTCTCAGTCCTACTGTTCTCTTCCATTTGTTCCAGTTTCCCCGGGCCCACAACCCACCCCACACAATTCTTATTATCTTACGTATATGATTCTTGAAATATGGATGTGAGATCTTGTATGATCAACACTTATTGGCTGTAAAGAGTAAAGGCACATCCTTGTATGAAGGGGAGGAATCTCACCTAAAAGATAAAGTCATTCTTAGTATCTACAGGTATGTGTTTTGGATTATGGAAGAGAATTTAAAGAGATTCCCTTGGAGATGGAAGTGTCTGTGTGTCTGTGTATGTCAGAGGATGGGGGGGTTGTCTTTTGGCTTTGAGCCTAATAGTGGCAAGAATCCAGTAGACAGCTCCTCAGTTGTGGGTATAAAGACAGGAAACAAAGAGTCCACATAAGGTGCTTATAAGATGGTTCAAGCTCCTTGGGCCTAGAGTAGATATTTCAAGATAGCGGGTTGGAAAAGAGAGTCCCTAGGATCCATACTCGCTGCTATACCTTCACCTAGAGCCGTGTCTGGCATATTATAGGTGCTTAGTAAATATTTGTTGAGCAAATGAATGAATGATAGCATAACAGCCTCTAGTTTTTAAGCTGGCTTCTGCTACCTGAGGAACAGATAGCAGAAGGGTCTTGATATGGAAGGGTCTTGACTTGTTCAGGTATAAATATGAAATCAGTTTTCATTTTCCATTAATTACTCCCAATGGGTATAGAGCTTCATTCCAGGTCCTAGAGTTTAATCTGTTTCATTTTAGAACTTGAGTCTCATATTTAATTCCAAGCTCTGTTCTTCTCCTCTTGCGCACTTCCCCTACAGCCCTGGCTAGATGACTTGGGGTAAAATCTGATCTCTCATCCAATTCACAAATCAACTTTTGACCCCATGCTCTTATTACCCTGTGATGGAGTAGGATGAAGGGAAAACACTGCCTGTGATGACTTTGTTGTTGTCATTTCTGGGTCTAACACTGAATGGCACAGGATCTACGTATGTGGCTGACTTCTGAATCCTAATTCTTTTTGTGGGGTACATGCCTTAGTTTAGGGAGAAGATCCTATTGTGGCCTTTTGCTCCACAGTCCCTTTATGAGAGATCCATCTTAGGCTTGAGCTCTTCCTTACCCTATCTCAAGCCTCTACCATGGCTAGTAGCTTGGGAAGGGGGATGACATGGGAAAGAGATTCTTACAAGATGGCTCAAGCCTAGCCATCTTCTTTGGTGTCCATATGATCTATGGTGAACTCAGCCTCAACACATCAAACTGTGTGAATGCAGGACTCCTCTTGGCTGTCATTTACCACAGTTTTGCCATCTTGCTCTTGCTACTTTCTCCACCCTGCTGCAGCACCAGGCAAACCCAGTTCTCTGGCAGAGCAACTTTTGAGAAAGAGATCAACTCTACTCCCTGACACAATAGGCAAATCAAGCAGTGATTCTATTTAAATGTATGACTTAATGAGATCTAACCACCACAGGGCTCATCATGGAACTAGTGATGCCACCATTTTCCTTTACACTTAAAGTCATGTTCATTATAGAAAATAAAATGAAATATAGGGCTTCCCTGGTGGCGCAGTGGTTAAGAATTCGTCTGCCATTGCAGGTTACACAAGTTCGAGCCCTGGTCTGGGAAGATCCCACATGCCGCGGAGCAACTAAGCCTGTGCGCCACAACTACTGAGCCTGCGCTCTAGAGCCTGCGAGCCACAACTACTGAGCTTGCATGCTACAATTACTGAAGCCCGTGTGCCTAGAGCCCGCGCTCTACAACAAGAGAAGCCACTGCAATGAGAAGCCCGCGCACCACAACGAAGAGTAGCCCCTGCTCGCTGCAACTAGAGAAAGCCCGCGAGCAGCAACGAAGACCCCACGCAGCCAAAAATACATTAAAAAAAAAAAAAGAAATATAGGTAAAGAACAACAGCAAAAATCACCTATAAACTCAGTATCTAGAATAACCTTTGATATATGGACTTCCAGATTGTTTTTACAATGTATCTATATGAAATTTAAAAAGTAGGAGAATGGTGGAACTATATTGCTTTGTGCCCTGCTTTGCTCATATAGTAATAAAAACACATCTACTACTCTATACCATTACTTATGCTGGCAACATGGCATTTCATTTTATAGATACACTGAAAACCTTATTGTAGGACATTTGGGTTCTGTCCAACTTTCCACTGTTACAAATATTGCTTTAGTAAGTATGTCTGTACTTGTAATTTTGGTCCCATTTCTAATTATTCTTTAGGATAATTCTTGGAAATATAATAGCTAGGTCAAAGGATATTTACAATTTAAAGTTTGATCAAAGGGTATCCATCTTTGTAAGGCTATAGCCAAAACACCCTTCAGAAAGCGTGTCAAAATTTTGTACAGCAGTTCCTCTTACCTACATTCTCATCCAAGAGTAGGTATTTTTTTCTTTTTCTTTTTTGTCTAGTGAGTATCTAAGAGTATCAAGGAAAGGATAAGCTTATTTTACTTCGCTTTATAAAGTAGGTGTAAGTCCAGCCTCTGGGAATGGTCAGTGCAATGAACCTGGGCAATTTCTCTCGGGGGAAAACAAGTATAAAACTGGATAAGATTATTCAATACAGCTATTTTAGGGAGTGGAAATAGACAAAAGTTGGCAACAGTTTGAAAAGTGTTTAATCATGAAAAACGGCTACTGTATTTGATTAAAAACTGTGAATTTATAGCCTTCTTGCTTGTGAGTGTTTCCATCCCCTTCAAGCTTGGGTGGCAAAAATCTACAGCTTTACCAGTTGAAGATGATGGACTTGAGTTGGAGCAGGGGACAGAGTAGCTAGAAATTTAAGGGAGAAAGGATTTTAGAAGTGAAAGAACTACAGAAGTGTTGTGATGATAAATTCTCCATACATCCCTGTATGACGGCTAACCCATACATGCCTGACAAAAGAACACATACGAATATCCTGTGTCATTATGTCCTTGACCCCCACACAACTTAATAGCAACAATGGAAACCTTACTGGCTTGACTATCTTAATATAGCCTATGTCCAATTATTGTCCGGTTAGCCACTAAATTACATAAGTGCAAGGAAGATGCTTAGGAAGTCATACTAAAAACAAGAAGCAGGAAAGAAAGAAACTGAGCAGAGATACCAGCAGCTGCATATCATGAAGGTGACAGATTTCATTCAGACATATTTCAGTACAGGAAATTTAATTACCTACAAAGTAAAACAAAACGACTAGCTCCCTCCTAATACAAAATGAAATTCAGAACTGATAAAGCATATTACCTACAATGTCCACATTTCAACCAAAAATAACTAGATATTCAAAGGAAACATAAAGAATGATTCAGAGTCATTGAATAATATACTCAATAGAAACTGACTTCAAGCTGGCCCATATGTTGAATTTAGCAAAAACTTTAAAGCAGCTATTATAAATATGTTTAAAAACTTAAAGAAAATTATGCCCAATAATTAAAGAAAATATATACTATTACTAAGTAAACACAGAGAATGCCAACAAAAAAATAGAAACTATAGAAATAATCTAAAAGAAACCATAAACATGAACCTAAATCAGCTTGACAGATTTGAGAAGAAATAAGAATCAGTAAACTTGAAGATAGAGCAATAGAAAGTATTCAAGTTGAAGAATGCAGGGAAAAAATGTTAAAGAAAATGAACATGGAACTGAGGTATTTCAACATGTATGTCATTGGAATCTCAAAAAGAGAAGAGATATAAAAGGGGGCAGAAAAATATTTAAAGAAATAATATCTAAAACTTATTAAATTTGTTATATTAACTACTGTTAACTAAATTAACTAATTAAATTAACCAATATTAATTAACTCATTAACTTAATTCATGTTAACTAAGATGCCCAAAAGACCCCCAAGTAGGATAAATTAAAGAAAGACACACTTAGTTTGACATCTCAGTTAAAATGCTGAAAGCAAAAATTACAAAAAAACTCTTGAAAGTATCAAGGGAAGAACAACATATCATACACAAGGAATAATGACATGACTAACAGCTTACTCTTTATCAGACACAAGAGGCCACAAGATATTCTATTACATAATTAAAGTGCTTAAGAATAAAACAAGTGTTAACCAGGAATTCTATATCCATTGAATGTATCCTAGAAAGAGGAAGGTGAAATATAGACATTTTGAGATAAGAGAATTTGTCACTAGCAGACCTATGTTATAAGCAATGCTGAAGGGATTTCTCTAAATGGAAGAAAATGACAACAGATTATAACTTAGATTCACAAGTAAGAATGAAGAACCACAGAAATGGAGTGTGTAGGTGTGTACATATTTATATGTATGTGTATATTATTTTCTTCTTTTAATTACTTTAAAAGATATATTGCTGTTTAAGCTAATAATTATAACATTGTACTTTTGGATTTATGACTTATATAGATGTAATTAAAAAGACACAAAATAAGAGAAAGAGCTATATTGATACACAGTTCCTAAGTCAGTTAATTTCAAGCAGATTGTGATAAGTGAAGGATGTGAATTGTAATCTCTATAAGCAATTGTTAGGACAAATAGACAGAAAGTAAATGAAACTACAGAAGATTTAAAAATTCTATAAATCACCTGACCTGACTGACATCTATAGAAAGCTCCAGATAATAACAAATAGATATATTTTGTAAGTGCATATAGAAAATTCTATTCATTTTATGACTAGCATAGACCATATGTTAGGTCATAAAATAAGCCTGAATACATTTCAAAGATCTGGAATTATATTCTCCAACAACAACAGAATTTAATTAGAAATAAATGACAGAAATAAATCTGGAAACTTTCCACATATTCCCACAATTCAAAGTAACCCACGGATCAAAGAAGAAATAAGAAAATATATTAAATTGACAGAAAACAAAATATCAAATCAAAATTTGTGGGATTCAGCTAAAGCCATGCCTATGGGGAAATTTATTGCTTTAAATGCTTATATTACAAAATCTCAAGGAATCCAACAAAAATCTACTAGAATTACACAATGAATTTAGCAAGGTCATCATATTTCTAGTCAGTAGCAAAGATCAATCTGATAATAACATTTAAAAATACATTAATAATACCATCAAACAAAACACTTAGAAATAAATTTAATAAATGATATACAAGACCCAAACACTAAAATCTACTAATCATTGATGAGATAAATTAAAGAAGACTTAAACAAATACAAAGATATACTAGGTTCATAGATGGGAAGACAATATTGTTCAGACGGCAATTTTTGCCACACTGTTCTACAGATATAATGCAATCCCAGTATGAATCCAATAGGTTTTTGTGTGTGTGTGTGTAGAAACGGACAAGCTGGCTATAAAATTAATATGGAAATTCAGAAGACTAGAATAGCCAAAATGATTACAAAAAAGAAGAACTGAGTCAGGGGACTTACACTACCTGATTTAAAGATTTACTATAGGGCTTCCCTGGTGGCGCAGTGGTTGAGAGCCCGCCTGCCGATGCAGGGGACACGGGTTCGTGCCCTGGTCCGGGAAGATCACACATGCCGCGGAGCGGCTGGGCCCGTGAGCCATGGCCGCTGAGCCTGCGCGTCCGGAGCCTACGCTCTGCAGTGGGAGAGGCCACAGCAGTGAGAGGCCCACATACCGCAAAAAAAAAAAAAAAAAAAAAAAAAGATTTACTATAAAGCTACTATAATCAAGTCAGTGTGGTTTTAGAATAAGAACTTACACATAGATCAAGGGAACAAAAATTAAGGTCAAGAAATAGACTCATATTTGATTTGATATATGAAATATTTATTGAGAAAGGTACCAAGTAATTTAATGCTGACAGGATAGTCTTTTTAATTAATGCTGCCAGCATAACTGTATTTTTATATGGGAAAAAAAGTAAACTTCTATCTTTACCACATACCATAAACATTAACTTGAAATGGATAAGAGGCCCAAACCCAACTGCTAAAAATCACAAAACTTCTAAAAGAAAAGACAGAAAAAATCTTAGAGACTGTGAGTTAGGCAAAGATTTCTTAGGACACAAAAATAAATGAATCATGAAAGAAAAAATATTTATATATTGGACTTTAAACAGAAAATTTTGCTCATCAAAAACTATCATTAATAAAATGAAAAGGCAAACCATATATTGGAAAAAACATCTGCTAAATATCTATCTGACAAAGAATTATTTTCTAAAATATATAGAAGTTTTATAACTCAATAATAAAAACACAAATACCCAAAAAGAAAGGAGTCAGAGGATAGATCTGAAAAAACAACTCACCAAAGAACAAACACAAATGGCCAATAAGCACAGTGAGATATCAGTACATACTCACCAGAAAAGCTCAAAGAAAAAGACTTACTGAGCATGTGATCAAGTTGGAACTCTCATACATTGTAGATGGAAATGAAAAATAGGCATGCCCCCCGGAAAGCAGTTTAGCAGCTCAACAGAAAGTTAAACATAAACTTATCATAAAACCTAGTAATCGTACTCTGAGGTATTTATCCAAGAGAAATCAAAACATGCCTACATAAAGACCTGTACACAAATATATACAACAGTTCTATTAATAATAGTCCCAAACTGGAAACAGCAGCAAACGTCCGTGACTCATGAATGGATTAACAAATACTGGTACAACCATGCAATGGAATACTACTCAGGAATAATAATAAAGAAAACAAAAAGAATGGAGTATTGATATATGAAAGAATATGGATGACCTTCAAAAATATCATGCTAAGTGAAAGAAGTCAGATATAGAAATAATGAAATAACACAAATTATACAGCATCTGATTTTATTTAAAATTCTACAAAAGGCAAATCTATAGTGACAGAAAGATCAGTAGTTGCCTGAGGCGGGGGTGGGAAACAATTGCCAATAAAACAAGATAACTTTTTATGGTGATGGAATCATTCTGAAACTTGATTGTGGTTGGTGGTAGTTGGATAACTACATGTATTTACCCAAATTAATAGAACTTACACTTAAATTAATTTTATTGTATGTAAATTATGCATCAATAAAACTGTTAAGTAAAGGGTATGAAACTATGCAGGAGTGCTGTGAACAACAGTTTTTGTAAACAGCTATAAAGCAGTATGTACAATAATGGGAATAAGTGAACAAGCTCTCTCTCACCCTCATTTCATCGCTTTTAAACTTCATTACTAGAGGCAACGACTAAGAGGGCTTTTGAAATTAGTTTTTACTCTTTCTCTAAATACTCCCAACTGAATAGTAGTGGTTCCTTCATCTAAAATACCAAATACAAATTCTGCCCAGATGGACAAAAGATGTATTGTCTTCAAACCACTCGGCTGGCTCTCTTATACTTAACTTTTACTTCAGATATCCAAGTTTAAAAGCAACCAGATGAAGTTTTATGGAATTTTGTAAAGAGAGGGGGAAAAAGAAGACAACGATGAAGAAGAAATAATGAAAACAACTTTTGCTCATGGGAGGAAATTTGCTGTGCCAACTTTTAGTTCAGAATGATCTTTCATTGGCTACATTCCAAATTCCTCAAAGTACAGGCTTATAATGGAAGTGCTGACACAATCTCAAATGTAGCGCTGCGAACAGGATGATATAATAAATGGTGGTTAAATCTACTTACTATCTTTTATGATAGTCTCCTTCCTTTGCAACAATTCAACTCATTTTAGCTTCTGTTGTTACTGTAGAATTACGTGAGAAAAGCGACTGAAGATCACGTCTTTTCCACACTGTTTCTCTGCACTCATTATATAAAAATTAACCTCGGTGCGGAAGATTTTCAGACCTTTTTCTCCCTACATTGGCATAAGATCTTTTATGTATTTTGTTTGCATCAAGTACAAACTTTCTTTCCATTTCACCCATTCCTGTTGTCTTATTAAATAACTCAAACACTGTGGGATTCTGTTTAAACTACTAGTTCCTTCCATGAAGATATCATCAATTTCTGTAACTGAAAAGAATCTAGATTAATAATTGTTACTTATTTGGGTGAAAGAAATATTAGCTCAGTTTTCACATGTGTGCTTTTGTACTCTATATTTCCTGCTATATGAAGAATCACACAGCTAAACAATGCTGCATTATTACCACATGTTAATCTGAAACTTAATGCGTAGAAGGAAAGAGCACTAGATAGCAAGTATATTTTTAAAAATGCCTCAAATAAACCATGTCTAGAGAGATTGTTAATGATTCAGGCCTTTCCATAACATACTTGAAATAACTGGACTAAACTGCATGGAAGAAAATTCACAGTTCTTACTTTAGCAATGCATGTGTGAGATATTTAAACCTTTCATTTAAAGTTTCTTTTCCATGGCTTCATCTGGGATTCATCCTCCGAATTATTTAAGCCTAAATGTTAAATAGGTCTTTCAAATTATGATTTGCATGTGTGCACACAAGGGGCATGACTTACATTGTTGTGAGAAGCATACGTGAGAATTTCCTGAATTTAGAGCATATAAAAATCTCTAAGGGTCTTTCTGCACAGTTGACAATGATTAAGATCTGGTACGATAAATGTAGACATTTGATACTCAACCGTGGAGGACTGATCACTCACAATTGGGTAACAGGATGTGGAGCCTTCAGATGACATTTTGTCCATTGAAATGTAGGTCCCATCCAAGGAACTGGATGGGGTTTACCACATGGCTGGCACTGTGGGTGGAATAAATCTGGTTTCAACTTTCAGGTGGGATCAACACATAAAACTTGCCCTCTTAATGGTACACAATTGACATTCTCACTGGTAGAATAAGAATGATGCCAAGAATGAAATTAGCTGAAAATTTTTCTCTCAAATTTGGAAGATGACTGTAGTCAGGGGACCTGTATAGCCAAAATTACTAGAGATGCCTGCACCGCTCTTGACTAATTTTCTACTTCTTTGCTCATAAATAAATGTCTTAATTTTTGCAGGAAAGTAAAAGGCTCAGTGACTAATATATCACTTCTGGGATATAACATTAGAAGTGTTCTACTATGAAGGTCGATGTTACAGTGAAGTGTATGTCCTGAACCCTTCTTCTCCCTGTAATCATCTTCCTATAGGCAAAAGGATAAGTGTGTCTATTTCTGGTATCCTAATTCTACTTATTATTTTTAAAATTTTATTCTTCTCTCCCTCCTTTACATTATAATTTAGACAAATGATGCCTTCACTCATTAAAAATAATGTAACAGGGGCTTCCTTGGTGGTGCAGAGGTTAAGAATCCACCTGCCAATGCAGAGGATACGGGTTCGAGCCCTGGTCCAGGAAGATCCCACACGCCGCAAAGCAACTAAGCCCGTGTGCCACAACTACTGATCCCGCATGCCTTGAGCCTGTGCTCTGCAACAAGAGATGCCGCTGCAGTGAGAAGCCTGCGCACCACAAGGAAGAGTATCTCCTGCTCACCACAACTAGAGAAAGCCCACGCACAGCAACGAAGACCCAATGCAGCCAAAAATAAAACAAAACAAAACTAATGTAACAATATGACTTCTCTCACTAGGCAGCATATGAGACAGTACAAAGATTGGTACAGATTTTAAATGCTTTGAGCTCAAAGAAAGGAATGATATCTTTAGTGGTAAGAGAAAGCATAATGGAGGAGATGGGACTTGAGTGCGAAATGGATAGAAAAGGGGCAGGTAGATCAATGAGAGATAAGGGTCTAGGATGATGTTAGTAATGTCTAGGAAAACCATTTTCTGGGGAGGAGTGGATGGGGGGCTCAACACTCAGGGAACATGTGTGCCTTCTCCATGTTTAAGTCCTACAGTTTTAAAACGACTCTTAAAGGATACCTTCAACTGCACAGATCCCAAACTTTTAGCATTAATAGAAAATGGGAACAAATCTGCCATTTTACAATGACCTTTGTATGGGACATTTTTATTTACCTCCTGTATTTGTTAAAGTGAGGTGAGATCATGGAACAGATAAACCATCAAAATTTCATTAACTTAACACAATAAACATTTCTCTCTTGCTCACAATACAGACCAATGTAGATGCTACAAGTTGGGTGGCCTTCTACCCACCAACCACCTGATCATTCTGAAACTCAGGACTCCTTCCATCTTGCAGTCCCACCCCCTTCTAGGGTCTTAGACTCCTCTTCATTCAGAAAGAGACCATGGAGAAGATATATCTGCCTCTTCAGCACTTCCCAGCATGACATGCGTCACTTCCACTCATATGTCCTATGTCCTTTGACTACAACCAGTCACAGTGTCCTAATTAGATGCAAGGAGGCTGGAAAATGTAGTCCCTAGCTGCACAGGGACTACTACCCCATGACAACTCAACATTGTGGAAGGGAAACATGAAACTCTGATAGTCAGCTACCTGTTCCTGCCACACCTCTAGAAACGTGTAAATATATATATATATATATATATATATATATATATATATATATATATATATATATTAGGTCATTATGTCTAAACGATCTTGTATTTTTGGAAAAATTTCCAGTAAAGCAATAGGTCAACTGGATTATGATAGAAATATTAATAAGGCTCACCTAGGAATCATTCTTAGATTACTACTCATATTTCTCATTCATTCCATTCAATTATCACCCTAAAAAGAACTTATCAGAAATTCAGCTCCTCAGCAAAGTCTTTCTCGTTCTAGGGAAGGATAGTAAGATAATTCTGTCTTTGTAGACTTTGGTATTCTAGTTGAATCGTCTCAATAGAAGTCCCTCCGGCCTCTTACGGAAAGTAGTCTTGTACAGACAGCACCTAATAATAAATCTCCCCAAAGCTGCTTTTCCTAAATCCTGGTCCCTGAGATGTCACCGTACAGAGCTAGTTGCTCATCCATAAGAAAGCAGGATAAATCTAAATAAGCGGTTAGGACACACAAACAAAATAATAAAAGATGGAGAGGAAACAATCTCTCCATGGAGTTTCCCACATTGGTTTGTGGTAACACATTTGTTTCTAGTTCTGGCGAAAGTTTACAGTATGGCTTTGAACGGCACCCAAACAAAACTACAAGGGGCTTGTCCATACTCTTTTCCAAGGCAATGACCCTTTAGGGTTCACCATGTTTTTCAAGTAGGTCAGTTATAAAATGAAAAGAGACATTTTGCAAAACCAATTAGTGGCCAAGATGATTATGCTCTAATTGTTTCTATATTTTAAAGGAAATCCATTGCCAAATTTATCAATAATGAGACAACAACACTGATCCGTTCTTAGAAAACTATTATATATTCCCCTTTGGGTGTTTTTTACTGGAAATCAATTATCAGGTATTTTTATTTGATGTTTTATGTACTTTCATAGATCTCCAAGTTTCAAGTTTATTAGAAAGACCTATAGAGAAGGTCTCAAGAAATCCACGCATAGGGATCCTACAGTGTTATTCCTTCATTTGGTACATGTTCATTGAGCACTTACGACATAGAAACACCAGGCTAAATTCTTTAAAGGATATAAAAGTAAATTGACCCCCCAAGGCGTTTACAATATAGCTGGAGAGAGGTGATATTTATATAACTATAAAGCAAGAGTCTACACATTTTATTGGGCATGATATCATATCGCATCGCCTAGTTCCACAGACTACTTTCCAATATGAATCCAAGAAGGATTATTATTCTGTGTTCTACAAATGTTTACCAAAAACATTTTAACACATATCTAATTTTCTTCTTGTATAGCTATGTAACAGTATATATTGACTAGGATATACCCAACACTTTATATAGACTCTCAGAACTCTAAGAAATACTATTCTGTAGGCAACAATCTTCTTTCTATAGGATCCTTTGAAGTTTTAACGTTACTGCAAGTTTAGCGTATTGAGGGATACATGTTCATTTCTGAAGGAGTTTGATATTCAATTTTATATGCCATAGGAGAAAAAGAACATAAAAAACCCAATGAGGTATCACCAAATAGCCTTATTTTCCAATGTTATGAATAGACAAAAGATCTTACTAGCAAGGGAATCACCATGTGCTGTATAGAAAGAACCTATTGCAGCTTTCCTTCTTTTGAAAGTACACACTGACAATGAGCCAGTCTGTCAGCTGAAAAGGTATCTGGTGATTTAGAGAGGACTCCACTGCCCTTCTCTCTTCCGCTTTCTCTCTGGCCAACCCACACTCCTGGAAGAAAGGAAAAACACACTCCTCAGGGCCTAGAGAAATGAATGGAGGCATTGTCAGCCCAGAGAGGACAGGAATGCTTCACACATTGATCATCATCTTCTCGTCAATGTCCACTCCTCTCTCTTCCCCCAGATATTTTTAAATGACTAATATCTGACCAAATGACATAAAAGAACGATTCTGAAATCTTATCAAGCGTATTTTTGTGGAGCTACTGTGATTTGTAATTTAAAACTGAGTAATTAAATCAAAGTAGAAAGAAACTAGCAAGAAGGGAAAATAAGTCACTGATCTTGGGACTAATACCAAAAGGAGGTTATTGTGTTCATGAGTTATATGCTGTTACAATAAATACAGGTACCAGTGACCCCCAAACCCAGACTCTTGAATATAGCTGACAGGAAAAGAGATATCAAAATAAATACAATGACCAAAAGCATCTAGTACAAAGCATTCCAAATGTTGAGTATAAGATTCAACTTCCAAAGCTTCTGATAAAAGGCACATAATTTAACGTGGCAAATTAAACCAATAGAAGGTTCACATCTTCCTGGCTTTTTAAAAATTTAATAGAACAATACATATTTCCTATTTAAATGAATTTTAGTTCTCAGTACAATACTTGCATTTTTAAAATCTGACCATTTATTCTGTAAAATACAACTTAGAAATTGCTAGATCAAAATGTTTAAAACTGATTCCAGAGCTTACTTCAAAAGAGATGTGTGAGATTATGAAAAACTAGAACCCAGGGTAAGAAGACTTCTAAGGAAACTTTCATTCAAAAAGGAATGTATGCCTCAAAGACTCCGCAAGAACATAGCTTGGCATCTGGAATCAGTGTCCTACTTTTCTAAGATTAAGAATTTTTTTTTTAAGGGGTAGACAGATAGCCCTTGATTAAGCGGAGAAAAGCTTAAGTGCTTATAATGCATAAGTTAATTTCTTACTACTTTTCTGAAATTAAAATTTTAAAGTATACTTATAAAGATAGTTTAGGAATCTAGTTCTTTATATCTAGAACATTTACAGATTGAATAGATTGAATTTTGTCTATTCTTTCTTTACTTTTCATAGAGTGCTTACCCCTTAACTAAGAACTTCTGTGGGTTGAATACAATGACAGGTTCATTTCTGTAAGCCATGCACTGAAGCATGGGTAATGCACAAATTTTACATTTCCTGCCATTTGTCCTCTCTTCTGGTGGCAAGAAAAACGTGTTTCTGATAAATGTCTGAGTATGAACAAATCTGAATTCAATTTGGTCATTTGCAAGACTCAGATCTTGTGTTTACCAGCTCTCTCACCTGTGAGAACTATAAAAGATAAAAGCTCAAAACGTTACCCTTTAAATACCATCTGGAACTGAGCTTGGCTGATACCCATACTATGAGGTAAGAAATCACCGCATGACTGACTATACTGCCTCCAAAAATAGTCCCCAAATGACACTGCACCTAACTTGGCCTTGGGAACCCAGACATGATTCAAAATAGCTCCAGTGCACCTGGGAGAAGAGTATTATAAAGTGATGTCTGTAAAGTCCTGCACGGTAGGCCTGTTAGATGTCACTGCAATTCTTCAGGCAAAGCACACAGAAGTCAGATCAAATGAAGCAGTAGCAAGATACTGCGACCTGTAATCCATCCTGTACCTGAGCAAGCTCCTCCTTGCTGTGCACAGTGTCTGCAGGGGAGGAACTGAAGAGGTTAGAGGCAATCCAATTCCAAAGGCGAGGACCCAGGAGTATTCATCTCAAGGACACTGGGCCTGGAGCGTGATCGCAATTTGGCAAGCCCAAGCCTCATCAACTGTATTTCACTTGTCCAGAGAAAGGTTTAAGGAAAAAAATGAACCAATGATGCAAGGCACAGAAATGGAAAAATTCCAAAGAGTCAGAGGTTGGTCATGTTTACTCAATCACGGCCAACAAGGTTAATCATTACAGCCCCTGAAGTGAAACGATCATCTTAGTGAAGAAGATGCAAGTCATCCTCCCTGAGGGTGACCCCTTAGAGACACCTGGATTCCTCTGTTCTGGCTTTATATCTATAAAAGCTCAATAAACACATAAAACTTCTTATTCTAGTTTCAGCTTTCCCAGAGCTCATCCACAGGGAGAGAGTGCCTGACCCTTACTTGACAGTTTATTTGACACCAGGAAATCATGAAGTGTCATCTTTGATTATGAATGGATATCCATATTCATCTCTGTCTACTTAAATCAGTTTGATTAGTTAGTCTCATTCAGTTCTCTTGGATGATTGACTCTGGATTACCCAACACAGTTATTTTTAAACTGAGGACTAGACCCTGGTCCACAGTGACTTCGCTCAGGTAATGGCCTCCTAGATGAGACCCATCCCCTTCGCTACAACATCCTTCCTAGCAAACCACAATTCACCCCGGTAGAAAAGTTATGCTAGAAAAGAAACACAAATGAGAAAATGATCAATGTTTTCTAGGCAAAGGCAAGGCAATTAGAAGCACACAATCAGAGAAAGCTGTCCTGCTAAATATTAGGGATATTAATATTATAAGGGATATCAATACGCAATAAAAATAATGCTACAAACCAGGATGTACTTTTTAAAATTTTAACATTTAAAAATTTTAACATTTTAAAAATTATTAAGGGCTTCCCTGGTGGCACAGTGGTTGAGAGTCCGCCTGCCGATGCAGGGGACACGGGTTCGTGCCCCGGTCCGGGAAGATCCCACATGCCGCAGAGGGGCTGGGCCAGTGAGCCATGGCCGCTGAGCCTGCGTGTCCGGAGCCTGTGCTCCACAATGGGAGAGGCCACTACAGTGAGAGGCCCGCGTACAGCAAAAAAAATAAATAAATAAAATTTAAATTTGTATATTTTTGCTTTAAATTTTAGTTATTTTATTTTAAATTTAAAATATTTCATTTTAATGTCAAAAATATCACTCTAAAAACAGTGAGCTCACACTGTACACCTTAAATTTATACAGTGCTATATGTCAATTATATCTCAATAAAACTGGAAGAAAAAAAAAAACAGTGAGCTCTCTAGTGTCCTTATTGGCAGGTCTAACCTTCACAGTCTGGGTTTTCATTCTGGATGATGGGTATGGTTCAGGTAACATCATCTGTCCTATGCCATATCTACAAATTTATAATAAGTTGCAGTTCAGCCCAGTTTTCCCATAATTTCATTTTCTTAAACATTTAAGCATCCTCCTTCCTTTTAGAATTGTATATGTGTGTGAAAATATTCTATTTTAGATGATTTTAAAAGACAGTTTTGCAAAAATTTCTCAATGCTCATGTAAAGACAATAGCTATCATAGTCTGTTTTAAAAATGAACAGTAAAAAATTCTTATCTTTTCAGACTGTCAAATGAACATAGTGTGTTCACAGGGTGGACAACATGCTGAATATTTTACTGTAGCTTATTTATTCAGTCATTCAATAGATATTTTCCAAGAACCTATTAGTGAGAGGGAACAAAACAGGCAAAAAATTCCCGACTTTGTGTAGTGGGAGAAAGAGAAAATAAAGGATGAGTAAGTAAAATAAAAAGTATGCTAGGAATAAGTACTCAAGGGAAGAAATGAAGCAGGAAGAGGGATATAAAGCTTTGGTGCTGGGGTGGGGGCAGTATTGACATTCAGATGAGCTGATCAGAGCAGGCCTCATCAGGAAGCTAAGTCTTGAGTAAAGACCTGAATAAGTTGAGGATTAAGATGAATTGTGCAGATACCTGGCAGAAGAGCATCTGGAAACCCAATCCAAAAATGGGCGGAAGACCTAAATAGATATTTCTCCAAAAAGACATACAGATGGCTAACAAACACATGAAAAGATGCTCAACATCACTAATTATTAGAGAAATGCAAATCAAAACTACAGTGAGGTATCACCTCATACCAGTCAGAATGGCCATCATCAAAAAATCTACAAACAATAAATGCTGGACGGGATGTGGAGAAAAGGGAACCCTCTTGCACTGTTGGTGGGAATGTAAATTGATACAGCTACTATGGAGAACAGTATGGAGATTCCTTAAAAAACTAAAAATAGAACTACCATATGACCCAGCAATCCCACTCCTGGGCATATACCCAGAGAAAACCATAATTTAAAAAGACACATGGGGCTTCCCTGGTGGCGCAGTGGTTGAGAGTCCGCCTGCCGATGCAGGGGATGCGGGTTCGTGCCCCGGTCCGGGAAGATCCCACATGCCGCGGAGGAGCGGCTGCGCCCGTGAGCCATGGCCGCTGAGCCTGCGCGTCCGGAGCCTGTGCCACAATGGGAGAGGCCACAACAGGGAGAGGCCCACGTACCGCAAAAAAAAAAGACACATGCACCCCAATGTTCATTGCAGCACTATCTGCAATAGCCAGGACATGGAAGCAACCTTTGCAGACATGAATAGACCTAGAGACTGTGATACAGAGTGAAGTAAGTCAGAAAGAGAAAAATAAGTATCATATAATATCGCTTATACGTGTAATCTAGAAAAAAATGGTATAGATGACCTTATTTAAAAAGGAGAAATAGAGACACAGATGTAGAGAACAAACGTATGGATACCAAGGGGGAAGTGGGGGGGTGGGATGAATTGGGAGATTAAGATATATACATTATTGATACTGTGTATAAAATAGATAACTAATGAGAACCTACTCTATAGCACAGGGAACTCTACTCAATGCTCTGTGGTGACCTAAATGAGAAGGAAATCCAAAAAAGAGAGGATATATGTATACATATACCTGATTCACTTTGCTGTACAGCAGAAACTAACACAATATTGTAAAGCAACTGTACTCCAATAAAAAAATAAATTCAAATGTGAAACTCAAAAAAAAAAGAAGAGCATCTGTAGAAAGGCCCCAAGGTAGGACATGCCTGGCAAAGTCAAGAAATAGGAGAAGGCCAGTGTATCTAGAGCCTAGGTCAGTGTTTCTCAAACTGGGTTCCTTGATCCCTAGAATTCTAAAGTGTCTTTTGTTAGCATTTTTACTCAAAGATTATGAGAAAAATACTACAATCGTGGCTACCTCTGATACCAGCTAAACAGGGACTGAGTACTTACAAGCCAGGCAGTGTGCTAAGCACTTTGCCTTACTTAACCCTTACAGCAACTTTGTAAAGCAAGTTACTATTATTAAAATATACTGTTATGGGCTTCCCTGGTGGCGCAGTTGTTGGGAGTCCGCCTGCCGATGCAGGGGACACGGGTTCGTGCCCCGGTCCGGGAAGATCCCACATGTCCTGGAGCGGCTGGGCCCGTGAGCCATGGCCGCTGAGCCTGCATGTCCGGAGCCTGTGCTCCACAACGGGAGAGGCCACAGCAGTGAGAGGCCCACATACCACAAAAAAATATATATATATACTGTTATTATAACCATTTAACAGAGAGAGGAAAGGCTTGGCAAAATAAAGTCATTTGTCCAAGGCTACACCATGGGTGATACAGTCAGAATTTAAATCTCGGCGGTTTGAATCTCAATCTAGTGCCTCCAATACAAATCAATATCCTGTACTTCAGAGTGTGTGTGTGTGTGTGTAAAAGAGAGAGATTTCAAAAATTTGCCTACTTCTCTACCATTTGTTTGCCAAAACTAACTTTGATATGTCTGTTCACTAATCATCAGGAAATAGCATGTAATAAACGTTAAGTCAAATGCCCATCAATGGGTGAATAGATATAAAAAAATGTGGACTATACATACAATGGAATATTATACAGTCAGGAAATTTTGCAGTATGCGACAACATGGATGAACTTTGAGGGCATTATGTTAAGTGAAATTAGCAAGTCACAGAAGGACAAATACTCCATGACTCCACTTACGTTGAAGTAACTAAAATAGTCAAATTCGTAGAATCAAAGAGTGGATTGCTGGTTGCCAAGGCCTATGGGGAAGGGAAATGGGGAATTATTAATCAATGGGCATAAAGTTTCAGTTAAATAAGATGAATAAACTGCAGAGATCTGCTCCACAACCTTGTGCCTATGGTCAACGATACTGTGTTATACACTTAAAAATTTAAGAGAGAAGATGTCATGTTAAGTGTTCTTACCACAATAAAACACATTTTTTTAAATGTTAATAAATAATTTTATTTATTTGAAAATTAAAAAAATTACTAACATTAAAAATATCCTCAAACACATTGTCCTTCAATTTTAAGTAGAAATTCACCATGTCACTCAGGCACCATACTTTCTAATGTCCTTCACTTCACTCCTGTTGGCTAAGGAAATGAGGAGTCATTCGGCTCCCTCTGGGGCCTTGGGAGGGGGTTTCTTAGACCACGCTCCTGGCTTCCGAATGCCTCCACCTCTTGTCTGTGGACATCACTTCCCAGCCCTACAGGCTCTTGTTTTGGATGACACACCTCTTCAGCTGAGAGCTCTCCTATACTGCACCAGGGAATTTAGACTTGGTAGGAATGACAGTGTTTTAATGAGGACTGATAGATGATCAGATGTTTTAGAATAGTAACCCTGGAGGCAAGGTGGAAGATGAATTCAAGTCTGGAGAGAATGGAGCTTAAAGATAAATTTAGAGAAATCTCAGGCAAGAAATGATGAGATCCTGAAATACCTATGGGGGGAGGCTTGGGCTGCCATAACAAAATACCACAGACTGGGTGGCTTAAACAACAGACATTTATTTCCTCGCAGTTCTAGAGGCCAGAAGTCCACGATCAAGGTGCCAGCAAATTTAGTTTTGCTTTTTTTTTTATTTTGAGGTACGCGAGCCTCTCACTGTTGCGGCCTCTCCCGTTGGGGAGCACAGGCTCCGGACGTGCAGGCTCAGCGGCCATGGCTCACGGGCCCAGCCGCTCCGTGGCATGTGGGATCCTCCCGGACCGGGGCACGAACCCGTGTCCCCCGCATCAGCAGGCGGACTCTCAACCACTGCGCCACCAGGGAAGCCCAGCAAATTTGGTTTTTGGTGGGAGCTCTCTTCCTGCCTTTCAGGTGGCCACCATCTCACTGTGTGCTCACATGGCCTTTCTTCCATGTGTGCCTGGGGTGGGGGATGGGAAAGAAGGGGGGGGAGAAAGCACTCTCTCTGATGTCTCTTCCTATAAGGACACTAATCCTATCAGAGCACGGACTTACCCTTATGACCTCATTTAACCTTAATAAATTTCTTAGAGATCCCATCTCCAAACACAACCACACAGGGGTTAGGGCTTCACCATATGAGGGGATGGGGTTTGGGGGCATAACCATTCAGTCCATAACAGTATCTGGGATTTTGGTTTTGGAACTTGAGTTCAGGCTGGAATGTGAGAATGCCAACCTATAAATGAGAACTGAACTAATCACTGTTGATGAGATTACTGAAGAACACTGCAGAAAGAGTAGCGCTGAGGGGTTCTACAACTCCAGGTGATGCCAACATTGAGGAAGCACATGCAGGAAGCAGCAGGAGCCCGGAAATTAAGGAAACAAACAAACAGAAAGGTAAAGGTACGATCAGGCAGGAGGAATACTAAGACATTCAAGGAGAGGATGACTGGAGATTGAATAGTGTTAAAACCCCTTCTCTGGGTAGTATGTGCAGTGAGAAATACACATTAAATCTAGTACCAAATGTGTTATTAGTAACCTGCATCCCTTCAACACAACATGTGCTATCACACGGCTATGGTTTCTTTATTGAGCAATCATTTACTGAGCTCCTCATGTGCCAACCACCATGCCAGGGGCAGTGATGAAAAAGATAAATAACATATGCCTTCCAGGGTCTAAATAGTGAAACACTTACTTTACTGCTGTCAGAAAGCTCTGAGCTACAAGTCCTGGGCACACAGGTACAGTGCTTGTACCCAGTGTCCTTGGTCTAACTATTCTGGCCCAGCCTAATTCATTAATCAAATGTGTAACAGGCTGTTATGTATATTTTCACTTCCTAGTCCCAAATTTTGCTCTTAACCTGCTCAGATATCCTTTCAGTGTGGATCCCAGGTGTACCCAGGTTGAAAGCACTCTCTCTATAGTCACGTGAATAATCCATATGGTCTCTTGCTCCCCTACTTGCAGAACTTGACCAGAACCAGTTTATCTTTTGAGCCCACCTACCCCAATGATCCCTCTTGGGTTTCCTTTATCCTGTTTGAAATATTCCTGGTGGACTTGATATTTGTACGTCAGTATCCAGCTCTTGTTGGTGTCATATGAGAATCTCTGGCTTGTACCAAATCATCCCATTCCTCCCCCGGTTCTCAGATTCTCTCCTCACTCGCCCAGAAGCTTCCGTATTTCATCACATAAATCGTCACCTTCAAGAGTAAGAGAAACTCACTGGCAGTCTATCCATTGAACGGGTCTTGTAGAATATGCTTTCTTTGGCCAACATAGTGTTGTAAATTTAAAACAACTAGTTTCTCACATTTAAAAATTAGGGGCTTCCCTGGTGGCGCAGTGGTTAAGAGTCCGCCTGCCAATGCAGGGGACGCGGGTTCGTGCCCCGGTCCGGGAAGATCCCACATGCCGCGGAGCGGCTGGGCCCGTGAGCCATGGCCGCTGAGGCTGCGCATCCGGAGCCTGTGCTCCGCAACGGGAGAGGCCACAACAGTGAGAGGCCCACGTACCGCAAAATGAAATAAAATAAAATAAAAATCAGGATTTTTTCTACATTAAAAAAAAATCTGGATTTCGAAGTTCTCTTGAAAAATCAGACAATCTGACCACAACCCTGCCTGCCAAGCACTGGTCAGTGCCGTGGGTCCTGCAGCCTTTATCAGGATCACAGGTGTTCTGGTGTGCCACAGTCTCCACCGCTCCTAACACGCAACCCCCAGCTCCTTTGTACTCCACAGGTCACTGCTCCCATTTCATTTCCTATTGGCTCTTCAAATATTTGGATTTATGACCCTCCCTCTGGAAGGACACATCTACAAGGAACCTGTAGGGTTCGCTCAACTATACCTATCATGCAACTCTTTAGTTGAAATCTCACTTTTTATAAATTCTGGCATGTCTAAACTGACCATCTATATTATAATTGTATCTTTCAAGCCAGGTGAGAAATTCACATCTTTTGCTGAGGATGCGTTTTAGAGGTTTTATGTTGGAGACTCACTAACCCCTGCTTCTTTCATGGAGCACTCTCATTTACCGATCATCAGCAAACTGTTTTATTAGCACCTGTTGAAGGCTACTTTTTCCATGCTCTGAGTTCCATTCTTGATGTTATTTAGGCTGCTTCCAAAAAATACATAATATATGAATGCCAGTGAAAGCAGTTTTCTTTTTGCTTTTGGTAAATGTGTGTTCTGTTTTTACTGCAGTGTAGCCCTCTAGGAGGGCTGAGACAGCTGCTATTCAGACTGTAGCTACCTATTGACAAATGGCAGACTTTGGTCTACAGCACTGTTAATCCAGCACCTTGAACTGGCAAAGGTTAGAAGACTGTTCCACCATAAATCTCCCCAGAACCAAATATTTACTTGAAAAACATATGTGCCGAATTCTAGAATAAATAGAGAGAGGGTGATGTGGCCACGGGTGAAAGGTCTGAAACTCAGAACGCACATGTTGTGTCCTGAGATGTGTCTCTAGCTTCCTGTGGGATTTCAGGAAAATCACTTAACTTCCCTAAATTCAGGTGTAGAGTGGAAATGTTATTACTTATCTGCCGTACATTGTACAGTCATGCTCGATCTTTGCAAAGCCTTGGATGTGGCATCGTGCAAAGGGAATCCCATGACAGTCTAAGGATCTTCAAATAAGCCAAGCAAAATGGAGCACAAGAAGGTTCTCTCCAGAAACCAAAGGTCTATTTTCCTGGAGAAATTCAAGATCAGGGATGACATCTGTCCTGTGGCCATGTAAATGGGCTTCTTCCTACTCCTGTGTTGCTGGACAGGCTGCCACTGTTCTCTCACTTTCTATTCTAGTCAAATACCGGGTCTTTCTATCTTCTCCCCCCAGCCGCCCCCATTTAATAAGAAACACATTCTCTTTCCTTAGGACACACACCCTCCCCCCAAAAAAAAGAAAGAAAGAAAAAAATACATTTAAGTAGAACAGCAGAATCTCTACCTACATACAACTTGCTAAATATATAGAGCAGAAAACAGCCAGAGCTGAGAGAAAGGGGAAAAAAAGAAGAGTGTTTTAACAGTAAAGTAAAACCACAACTAATGACTTCAGGAGACAGGAGCTAGGTGGACAAGCAAAGCATTACAGTTTTAAATATATGGGATTTGGCTTCACCTCCCCAGTAAGTGGCCTGGCACCAATTCAAATAGGCTGGTCTGGCACGCTAGCGCCTCTAAGAGGGACCACACTGGCGGATGGAAACGACCACAAAAGCCACAGAGAAAGTGCAGGCTTCCAAAGGCAACAAGGAAGCAAGACGACTGGCAGCAAAAGCAATGCCAAGGCCCCGACGTCAGCAGGGAGGGGCCGACCTCGCCAAGTTGGATTTTCTCTCTCATTAGGCTGGGTTGGAGGACAATCAGCCCAATCGGTGGGAGGATGGGCAGTGACTGATCAGGTACCATGGAAGGTCCTGGACCCAGGTAGCCCCAGAGCTGATGACAAAGCAGAGAATGCCACAGAGGAGGAGAAGAGGATCTTCCCCCTTCTGCGTACCATATTGCAAAAAGCTGAGAGAGTCGTGTTTGTGAAATATTTCTGTGTACTAAAAAGAAGGCAATAATCTTTATGGGCTTCTAGTTCTGGAAAATATTTTGCGATACAAACAGTTGTTTTTCATGCCATTGAAGACTGCCAAATGATTTGGTACTTGAAACATTCTTGCTTTGAGCTGCATGAAAGAGTAAAGGAATCTAGTTCAGTGGGTGGAAGACTCAGCAGGGGGCTTTAATTGGCCAGTCACCATTTTTAGCATCTATGCTGATGTCTACACAATACCAGCATTGCTAGCTGGAAAACTGAAATGGAATTAAAGCTTTTCCCTAGGCTAAATCATACATAATAGTGTGACTATCTGCCCAGAACTGGTTGATTCCTTTGATGGCCTAACTTCTCAATTTTAAGATATGGATAAAAACGAATTTCCAAGATTTCTAGGGGGGGAGGGAGAATCAACAAATTATTCCCAACTCTTTTAATGAGTTAAAAATGCCAAGCAGTTACCAAAGATACCCGTTCTCTCAGTGACTAGAAAGCGATCATAATTATGAACTTGTTTTGCTAACTGTTCTGCTTTTCTTTTTTTTTTTTAACCTGAGTAGACCAGCATGGGTAAAAAAATGATAATAACACTTGTAACACTTCCTACTCTAAGCACCTCAGATATTTTTTTCACATTATAAAACCATACAGGTTAGGTACTATTAGACCCCCCATTCACAGAGAAAACCAGACTTTGCCACATTTGGGAATCAGAAAGGACATGGTGGCAGAAACCCCGTGATGGAGAAGGAGTAGGGAAAAGAGGTAGGGCTGTGCTCACTCAGCTTTGCAACCTGCATTACAGGAGCACGCTGAGTTTGTGATGCTAGCTGAGCAACTTAAATAGAGATGGGGAGTAGGTAGTTTGGCTACTGGGACTCATTTTCTGCTCGAAGTTTGGGCTGAGACTATGACTTCAGTAAGCATATGGATGGTATTTTAAGCCATGGTGAGGGGATGAAATTGCCCCTGAAGTAAATGTAAAGAGAAGACTGCGTAACATTGAACCAGGAGAAATGTGCAGAAACAGAAGCTAGCAAGGAAGACAGAGTGAAAAACAGGCAACTTTACTGGAAGCCAAGGACAGAGAATATTTCAAGAAGGGAATCACCCCTTGTGTTGACCCTTCTTGGCAGTTTTGATGAGACAAGGACTGAGCCGTGGTCACTGGATTGAGTGAGATGAAGGTCATTGCTGACCTGGGCCATGGTAACTCCAGATCAGGAGAGAAACCAGATTAGAAGAGTTAAAGGCTCCATAAAAATGAAGGAAGTATATAGATGGCAAGTGAAGAAGCCTGGTCGTGAAGGGGGGGGAAAAAGATGGGAGACAAGCAAGTGGGTGGAGCCACAGGAAAGATTTCCAGGCTTTGCTGGTCTGTTTATTTGGAGAGCGATCTGAGCAGACTTAAGTGCTGTTGGAAGAATCCAAAAGCCAGGAAGGGACTGATGTTGGGAGAGGATCACTCGGGGTCCAGGTCCTAAAGAAGGTGTGGAGGTCCAGGCTCCACACAAGCGTTTTTGCCTTTGCCAGGTGGGACCTCTGCTTCAGATGGCAAGAGGTGAGGATGGGCAGATGAAGGGAAGAACAGAGGACCCTACCAGAGCTGCAGATGAAAAGCTCTTTTGGCAAATTTGTCCCTGCATTTCCCAGCCCTGTTCCTTCGCTTGGATACCTGGAGCAGAAGCCACATCCCCCGTGGTGTTCTTTGGTTCTTTTGTTGCCTCCAGCTTACTTCCTCTCAATTCTTTCAGATAAATACTCATTTACCTCACTTGGCATAACAGCATACCGTAATTTTTTCTTAGGTATACAATTTGGGAAAGGAACTTCTTCTTGCATTTTAAAATATTGTGGTAAAATATACACATAATATAAAATTTGCAATTTTAGCCATTTTCAAGCGTACAATTCAATGACATTAAGTACACTCATTCACAGTGCTGTGTAACCATCCCCACTATTTATTTTCAGAAATTTTCATCACCCCAAACAGAAACTGTACCCATTAAACAGTAACTTGCCCTCCCCCGCCCCACCAGCCCTGGTAACCAGCATCTACTTTCTGTCTCTCTGAATTTGGCTAATGTAGGTAGCTCATATAAGTGCCATCATACAATATTTGTCCTTTCTTATACGGTTTATTTTATTTCGCATGTTTTCAAAATTCATCCATACTGTAGCATGTATCAGAATTTCATTTCTTTTTATGGCCAAATAATAGTTCATTGTACGGATATACCACATTTTGTATATTTATATATCTGTTGATGGACACTGGCTTGTTTCCACCTTTTGGTTATTGTAAATGATGCTGCCATAGCATGGATGTACAGCTATCTGTTTGAATGCCTGCTTCCAGTTCTTTTGGGTATATATCTAGGAGAGGAACAGCTAGATCCTATGCTAATTTTATGTTTAACTTTTTGAGAAACTACTAAATTATTTTCCATAGTAGCTGTACCACTTTATATTCCTACCAGCAATGACTGAAGGTTCCAATTTCTCCATATCCTCACCAAAACTTATTTTCGGTTATTATTTTTTATTATTATTTTGGATAATAGCCACTATAATAAATGTGAAGGTGTATTTCGTTGTGGTTTTGATTTGCATTTCCTTAATGACTAAAGATGTTGAGCATCTTTTCACATGCTTCTTGGCCATTGGTATATCTTCTTTGGATGACGGTCTATTAAAGTCCATTGCTCATTTTTGAATTGAGTGTTTTGGTTTTATTTGTGGAACTCTTTGCCTTTTGTATTATCTTTTCAGATTCCCTTTGGTCCACAGTAAGGTACTCTTGATAAACGAATGAATTAAAAAATGCTCTTTTTCCGAGATGATATGAAAACTTTCAAATATTCAGAAAAATGGAAAGAACTACACTGTGAACATCCCTATACCTAATGAGGTGTAATTCTTCCCACTTAACATTTTATTATATTTGGCTTACCTCATACCTATCTATCATCTATCCAACCTTCTACCTGTCTGTCGGTCAAGCTTATTCTGTGGGTACATTTCAAAAATAAGTTATAGATATCAAGAAATAATTTTTTAATGAATAAAAAATGCAGTCTCATAAAATGTATAAGCAAGGTTGAGGCAGGGATACAGCTGTCTCTGGGACTTCTCTGGAAGATAAAGTATAAGAACAGAAGAGGGTTAAAAGTCAGTGGGGGGTTAGCTCCTTTACTTTGAACATGCCTTAATGAGATTTCTTGGGAAAATGAATCAAAGAAAATATTCCCAGGGAATAGGCAGTGCTGACAGGGGGATGTCACCATCATAGCACCCGGGCTGTATATTACTATGGTTGCTGGGAAACACTGCTGGCTCATCTGGTGCATGTGTAAGCAATGAATCCTGGGGCTAGAAATAAAAGTGCCTGAGGCTAGTAGCTTCCAGAATTAGCTCTAAGCCTCCCTCTACTCCCACTGAAATGACTTTCTGGTCTTCCCCACTGGCTTGTTAACTCCTTGAAAGTCAGGGACCATGTTCTATCCATTTCTACATCCATCTCTTTTTTTATTACACCACCCACCACCTAGAATAGTGTTTTAGACAGAGAAGGTCTACACTGAACTTCTGGAAACCCTTCAAGCACCAACATACTCTAACTTTAGGGCCCATCAGACCTTGCACTTGGCTTCTTTTCCTGTATTCACATCCCACCTCTGAGGAACTCTTGGAAATCCTGTCAAGATCTCAAGGGTCCAAGTTGTTCTTCCGTGTTATAACCAATCTATCACCTGCCTAGCATCTTCCATCTTCATCAGGTTCCTCACGTTCAGCTAAACCTCTCAGCCTGCGTGATGCCCTTTGGCTTTGTCCCAACTCAACAAAAACCTTGTCCCAGCTCAAGGCCAAGTTTGAGGTACCATGGAAGCTGAGGAAGGCTGGAAGGGACAGCACCTTCAGTACACAGGTACAGAATGCAGACAATGCTCAGAGAAATATAGGGTCGCCAGGGAAGTTTTAAGAAACATAATCACATGATAAGAGCGCGAGAAATCATACTTTGGGGTTGGAAGAGTATTTTAGGATAGAGAACAAAAAAGACTGGCAAAGAAAATGTTAGTCATCCAGACATGAAAAATCAAACACAGAGCCCTTTAATGAAGTCAAAGCCAGTGGCATCTGACAAACAAGACCGCAAGCGGATTTAGAAACAGATTACAATCTCTCCTCAGTTTTGTTGTCAAAAAGACTCCACAGGTCTTCTGGCAAAGAGAGTAAATGGTAAAGCTCATGAAGGGCCTGCTGGAGATCAGGAAAGAGGCAGGGAGGTGGGAGCAAGTGGGCAGGGAGACGGTAGCATTTTGACAGGACGATGAATTGCATCCAAATAAATAAGCTTTAATAACAGGGTATGAAAAGACAAAGTCCTCATTTTCACCTGTCCCTGGATTTGCACACTAGATATTTCCTTTAGAGAGGAAACCACAGTATTTATGATTGGTTCATATTTCACACCTGTATTCATACATATCCTGTAATGTAAAAGGTCTATTTCTTATTACATAGGAAATGCTAAATGCACTGGGGATTCACAGAAAAGCTCAAAGCTTTTCTAGGAGAAGTTCACATAAGTAGTTGGTCACAGGAGTACAGCCTAAAAAACAAAGCCTTCTTTCTGACTCTGCAGAAATTAAGTACCGACATGTGAAACCTGCTGAGAGTTTCATCTGTTTTTACTCTGAAAGCCTCATTCTTTTTGTCTAAGTATGTGCATGCACACATCATGCTTAAAGATGCTCACGAACGCTGACATGCCCGGCACAGGGTAGAGAATGTAGCAGCGCCCCCTAGTGCTCGCTGAGTCCAGTTGCAGTCCAGGAAGGTATAAAGTATGGGACCCTTCGATTCTTATCCCTAGACAGACAGAACACCCAAACCCAAAAGCTTGGATTTGTTAACATTATAATTCCTAACCCAACTTCAAGCAATATGAAGTTATGTTCAAAGGAAAAATTAATACAAATCAGAAATAGGAACTTTCAGTCAAACATTTTAATTAGCAATTTTTACAATTGCAATGCAGATGAACGCAATGTTACTTGCACATCCAGTAAGCAACACTTGGAATACAGGAAAAATGTACACCTATGGGTTATCACGTGAAGGTGAGTTGGCTTTCAAAAACTGGGTCCCTGGTGCCAGGATAAGGGGACCTGACTAGTCTGATTTTTGCTCTAGGTAATGTGATACATTTAGCTCCTTTATATCAGATTTAAAGTTATTTTTTTAAAAAAAGAGTAAATCAGTAGAGAAGATCAAGCTTTCCCCTTCTTGTCACATAGCTAGCTAACATTATATCTTCCAAGTGTTTTTTTTTTATTTTAAATAATGAGGCATCTTGGTAGATTTTAAAATGCTGCTCTCACATTTCCCTTCTTCGTATACTTTCTCCTTATCATAAGTCTATTAATCAGAGTGTCAAATGTAGGTCCATAGTTATGGCTGTTTAAGATATTAGTAAAAGAAAAGCTGACTATCTCTTAAAGAATGTTCATGTCCCAATAATAATAATGATGATGATAACTAACATACTAGTTATTAAGAGTTTTAGAAATGATCTCATAACAAACCAGTGAGGTGGGCATACGCTCCCATGTTTTATAGCGGAGGAAAGAAACCAAGTCTAAGGCCACACAGCTCAAGGGGGTGGTTGAGGAAAGATTCAAACCCAGAAAATCTGACTCCATCGCTCAAGCTCTGAATCACTCTGGAATATTCTGTCCCCCACATGCAGACTCTAGAACATAGAGTCTACAGGGGAAGGTGATACAGATGGGTGGGCACATGAATCGGCATGTAATTTTGTTGCCAAGCACCCAAGGTGGGAATGGTGACATGTTTGAGAATTTGTGTACAAACAGTGACCTTGAAAATCGGGTATCATTATGCACTACTGGTGTTTGCCTCATTGTACCACCTCTGAACTACAGCTGTGACCCCCTACAATGCTCTTTTGAGATGAGATTCTCTCCTGAGGTTACTTAATGTGAGATTTAAGGTGAAGTTATTTAAGGGGAGATCTCTGTGGAAATTTAGGGGCTGCTCCTACCACTTAGCATTTCTTAAAGCATAAAATCAGGGTAAAATGAAAATCTTGAACGGTAGTTCTGGCTAGAAACAAGGGGCCAGCTAAATCCACGTTGAGAATACTGGAGCCCTGACTCCAGAGAGGCTTGACAGCCTCTGAAAATAGGCGTTTTCTCTCAATTTCCTGCAGAGCAACCAGAGATGATGGCCCAGATCACTGAGAATACACTTGACTTTTCTTAGTAAGCCTCTTCTGTGCTTGGGATTTAGATAGTAATTAATGACAGTTCCTAGCATAATGGAGAAAGTGAGAGTTTTAGCTCTAACTTTAGACAAGAAATAAAAGCTTAGCTTTTAATATTATCTTTGATAAAATTAGATGACTAGTTTTATTTATTTTCTTTTACTTTCTTGTTATTTATTACTAAAGTAATACATGTTCATTGTCACCAGTAAAATCATCAAAAGATGTACAAAGGAAAAGTGAGTTATGTCCATCGATTATTTATTCCCTTTATACCCTGAGGTAACCCATGTTAACATTCGATGTCCATCCTTCCACTACCTTCTCTATACCCAGACAGACACACTCATATACAGACATACGCAAGATCTCATGTTTTATAAATAAAATGTCCTATACATATTGTTCTGCAACTTGGTTTTCTCACTCATCGTTATATCATGGACACCTCTCCAAGCTGAGCGATATCAACAAAAGATTCTTTTAAGATAGCTGCACAATATTTCCTAGTATGGATATGCCATAATTAATTCTAATATTTCCGTGTTGGTGAAAATTGATTTTCTTTCCAGTTTAGAGTGCTGGGAGACACTGAGGCAACTGACCTGTAACATACATCTTTACCCCCTGGTGCTTGCTTTCAAGACACTCTCCAAAGTTGGACAGCTTAATCAAAGCACACGCATATGTGTAGTTTACATTTTATTTGATATTGCAAGATCTTTCAAAAATGATAACAACTGACTATCCAACTGGTAATGTGTAAGACTGCCCGATTCCTAATATTCTTACCAGGAATGCATACTTTCACTCTTTAAGTTTTCCGAATGTGGTGAATTTTAAAATATCTCATTTTGTATTTAATTTGCACTTCTTCTAAGACAGGTAAATGAGATTGAGCATATTCTTGTCTATAGGCTATTTGAATTCCACATCCATATTCTTTGCCTGTTTTTCTATTGGGTTATATGCCTTTTTAAAAAATGCTGAACATTCTTTTAATATTAGGGATATTAGTCCTTTGCTTTTCATATGCACTGAAACTTTTCTCCCAGTCTCTCATTTTTCTTTTTTCTTTCTATAATATCTTTTACCATCCAATTTAAAAAGTTACACAGTTTAATGTATTTTTTTTCTTTGGGCTTCATGGTTTCCTGTCTTCCTAGGAAAGTGTTTCTAACATTTTCATTATTTCATATTTTATATTTATACCTTTAATTGATCTGGAATTCATTTTGTAAAATGGATTGGTATTTAGTGTTTGTTTTTTCCTATGTTGGATGTTCAAGTATGTCAGCAATGCTATCCAAATTTCCGTTTAGCTGAACCAAACTTTTCTCACTGGACTGAAATGCCATCTTTGTCAAATGTAATTTCTCAGGTATCTTTGCATCTATTTCTGGACATTTACTATGCAGCACTAACGTCTCTGTCTATGCCTTTGCCAGTTCTATTCTGCTTGGTTTTCAGTAGTTTTACAGAAATATTTGACGTCCAGTAAGATAAGTTTTCTCACACTGTTCTTCTCCCATCAATTTCTTGGCTCTTCTCACACCCTTTTTCTTATATGTGAGCCTTGAAATTATTTTATGCAGTCCCTTTGCACAGTCAAACAAAACAAAAGCCCACTGATGGTCTACTAGAAAATGAATTCAACTTACGCAGTAATTTTAAAAGGGTAAGCACTTATAAAAATGTCCTGCCATATAGGAATGTCCATTGTTAGTAACTGTGATTTCTGTCTGGAAGACTTTTTTTCTCACACTCTTTGGAGTTTAGAAAGTTACTAGGGAAAGGTTGAAATACACATCCTCTTTCAGGACTCAATAAACCTCTCTAGAGATTCAAAATGTTCTTTAGCTCAGGAAAACTTTTTTTTCTGTTATTAATTATTTCTCCAACTTCTATCCTCGTTTCTTGATACAGAATTTTTTCTATGATTGCATGTTATGTCTCTAAATATGTTCTCCAAGTCTCCTGTGTTCTCACGACTTAATTTCTCTGGGCCTTCACTCCATGTTGGGGTATTTCTGCTTTTTGATCCTCTACGTCACAAATTCAGTTCTCTGCATTAATCATTCTCCTAATCAGGTTATTTATTAATTTTTTTAGTTTTAGAATTTAATTTGGTGCCCGAATTACATCTTCCTGCTGCTTCCGTGCCATTTTGATTAAGGCTCTCTCCTGTTTCTCCCATTAGTTGAACGTCCTCGAGACCTGCTCTCCTAAGATCGTCACATGCTCTCAAGATCACATTTCTCTTTAATGAGTTGTCATGATTCTCTCCTGACCAGGCCTTCTTTAGGACTCACAGAGCTCAGGTTTTTAAAGTCTTTTGAGAAGCGACAAACCAGCCAGGAGTGGCAGACGAGAGCGTCTCCCCCCTACTATCTACCAGTAAATCAGTTCACAAACTTAGTATTCTGGGGGGTCTGGGGGGGGCACGTGTAGAATTGCCACTCCTCTCCCCAGGGCAGGCACCCCCTTTTCCAGTCGCAAGGCCTGGGAACACTTCTGCTTTCCAGGGGGAAGTCACCACTGGTATTAACAACCAGGTCACGTGGAGCAACTGGGTAGGTGAGACTCCTGCTTGAGGGGAGGGGATCCCTAGGGTTCAGAAGGTAGTTTCTAAGGGTGGGTCTTTGCCTTGGAAAAAGACAATCTTTTCTTCTTCCTCAGGGGCTCTCACTGGCCACCAGAAACAATCATTCTCTTCCTGCTTAGTCTCTGGGGATCCCAAGAGAACCACAGCCTCATAGGTGCCCTCCAGCCCCTCCTGAAAAGAGAAGCAGGAAGAGGTGTTCCATCGTTTCCTCCCATGATCCATGATTAGATCTGGAGAGAGCCAACAGTAGACATCTGTGCTACTGTCAGACAGTTATCTTCCAATCACAGAGAATCAGGCTATTTTATATGGGCTAAGTTGGGGACATTTTTCTACTTCATCACTATTTCACACTTCTGAACAGAGGCACAGGAGATTGGATAGTAAGCATTTAGCACAGCTAAATATGGGTATGCCGTTATTACTGGTAGGAAGTATATATCTTTGAGAAGCCTCACGGTATATGATTCCATCAGGGAATATATCAGGGATTCCAAACAGCTCAGCAACTTCCTCTGAGAGAAACCCTTTCTGACCGTGACTCACATCTTTGTCAATCACCGAGTCCAGGCCAACCTCTCTGGCCTGAAGTATTCCTTCCAGAGAATATTTCAGTCTAATAGTTTCTGAGTCATGCCTTTTGGTTTTGGCTTTTGGTGAAGGTAACATGAGGAGCCTGGAGACCTACGTATCCTTAGGGTTTTCAAAAATATCATGTTTGATTATTCTTGATTCACAGTGCCTTAGCAATACCACATAAGAATTTCCATTAAATATGAAATCTTCTAACCAGGCATGAAACATTAGCAGAAGGCCAAAGTAGCCTAAATTTTTTTTTAACCTTGTTGTGTTAAAAAAGAATATACAGCAAATATAGCAAAATGATGAGATTGGTTAAATTTAGGGTTGTCACACTGGTGTTTGTGATGTCTCTCTCTATACTATTCTGTAGGTTTGAAGTCTTTTGTATTAAATTCAAACGACTCATTGACAGAAGTGACAATTTTCGGGAGATTCAGGTAACAAGCTGAGAATTAAACAGTGAAAAATGCATTGATCAGCTGTTAATTTCCACATGGTGATTCTAGAATGTGAGTTTGTGATGTGAGCAAATGGGAGTGTTTTTTACAGTGTCCTATCTATACTCCATCATTTTTATTTTTTGCTGAGGACTTGCTATTCTGACCTCAGGATTAAGGAAACAACCACGTAGCTGGGTTCCTTGTTCCCTGGCTGAAGGTGAAGGAGGTAATGTAAGGCCCTTTACCACAACAGACCTCTCCGTTCCTTACCATAGCCAAGCTTCTTTTTAATAGTCCATTATCTCTCAATCCCTATTGAAACTATGCAAAACCCGATGATGTCAATGCCCAGACTATGTACACCAAGGTGACACATTCATGATTTTTCCTTGCTGTGTCACACTGTACTGTATTTTCTTTGTTCAAATGTTGAGACTTATACAACAATTTAGGAACAAATACAGACACATAACACACTGTTAGCATATTTTTCAATGAGAGACAGGGAGATATTCAAAAAGAGAGAGAGAGAAACTGCAGGGGAGAGAGCGAGAATGAATATGAATCTCTTTACTGACAAGGCACACTGACCAAAGCAGGGTTATGAGACCCCCTAATGGAGGATGTTTTTGCTGCAGCTCAGGAATCTAACAGAATTTTCAAAGAATCCAAGCCCTGTAGTAGCTCTGAAATCTTCTGACTGTGATATTTACATACTATTATATACGTACTATTTACATACTACCACTTCATTTTCTTTCCTTTCCTTTTATTTGAGTGATGAGTTGAATTGCCACTAATTCCTTTTTTTTATACTGAAGGTCATCATTGTCAGGGACTCAAGGCATTACATAATGTTCAGATTTAGCATTTCTGAATATATGACAGAATAGTGTTTTGGAAACTGCCCTGAGGCCCCTGGACTGGTCGGATACATCTTGGCTTACTGGTTCCTATGCAGCAGGCTGGAACACCAGTGTGGGAAGCCAAGCTTTTTACATACTACACAATCCACGGTCCAGCATCGTTGATTCTGCCTGACACTGCTTTCAGAAAGAAGGGATGGGGTACACGCTAGCCTCTGCCCTCCCAGCTGTTAGAATTATAGCTTCCGTATTACACTACCATCCACAGTGGGCAGTGTGAGTGCGCAGATTCACTACTTTTGAAAATATTGAAATTAGAGTACCTAGAGATTTCCAAAGTTGCAGCCCTCAAATTACAAGACAATCAGCTTCGGAGTATCATTCCCAGTCCATGGAGAAGGAAAATAAAATTACTCCTTGGTCTGACAGGTCAAGTTACCCTCTGGACAAAATTCGCCATCCCCTTCCTTTTTTTAGCATAAAATCTGAATTTCTTACCAAGCCAGCAAGGCCCTATAGGGTCACCCTTCTCACACGTGCCTGTTTCATCTTTTATGCTGCCCGGCCCCTCCTATCCTCCCTACCATGTCCTAGGTTTCCTCAGCGCCTGTGCTGTCCATCCTCATGGTTCCTTCCCTCCTTCTTCAGGCCTCTGCTCAGTCATCACCTTACCAGGGAGACCTTCCCAGACCACCGAATCAAGACCGTCCTCTGCCATCACGCTCTGAACTTCACTTGCTCAGTTTCCAGTTGAGCACTTCCCACCAAAAGAGCTTCGGGGGTTTCCTTCTCTTACCTGTGCTCTCTGTCAATGTAAACTCTACAGGACAGAGGATTCAGAGAGTTCTGCTGTATCTCCAACACCTAGAACATCCGCGCTCGACATGCATTTGTTAAAGACATGAATGAAATATAGTTGAAAGAAATGAATAAATGACACTTTCTTCCTGCTTCTTCAAAACTAAAGCAAACAACATTATGATTACATCCCGCTTCTCAGCAGTCATACTGAGAAGCGGGATGTAATAATGTCACATTTAGTAACTAGCTGTCAAAACTACTGTTGCGGGACTTCCCTGGTGGTCCAGTGGTAGAGAATCCGCCTTACAGTGCAGGGGACACAGGTTTGATCCCTGGTCAGGAAACTAAGATCCCACATACCGCGGGGCAACTAAGCCTGCGGGTCGTAACTACTGAGCTCGTGCGCCTCAACTAGAGCCCGCGTGCTGCAAACTACAGAGCCCATGCACTCTGGAGCCTGCGTGCCACAACTAGAGATGCACATCACAACTAGAGAGAAGCCCACGCGCCACCATGAAGAGCCCGTGCGCCTCAATGAAAGATCCCGCATGCCTCAACGACTCCCATGTGACGCAACTAAGACCTGACGTAGCCAAAAAAAAAAACTAAGTTAAAAAAAAATACTACTGTTGCTATTACTAGTTACTATTAATATTAGAACTCGGGATGATTATCCATATCATATTTCATTACTTGTGAATAAAACGCTCTACAATTCATCTCGTGCCTCCAGCATTGTTTACATTTGTTAATACAGCCGTTCTTAACCTTTCTGTTGTCTTGTATCTTTTTGGGAATCTGATCCAATCCGATTAAATCTACTGGATCCTATACCCAGAAAAATGCATACAAGCCTAAATTCTCCAGAAAATTGACGGGTTCATGAACCCTACTAAGTGTAACCAAAGCAAAGGTAAAATGTTTCTGTTATTGAGCTTTAGAAAAAGCTAGGTATGCAATGTCTTGCAGAGTTACCAATTAGCGTGTCTTTTCTCCACAACAGTGTATTCATTAAACTGGTCCTACTGAATGACTCAATTCATTTTCTGGAGATACTTATTTAATTTTAATGTGGGTTGATGGTGGCAACAGTGGTGTTGGTAGTGGTTCGTGTGTGTATGTGAGTGTGTGTGTATGTGTGTGTGTGTTTCCATAGGACTCATATCAAAAAGTAGTAGGGAGAACTTGGTTTGCGTATCAGTTATGTCGCTCTGCAGCTGTTTGACTGCAGGCATGTAATTTAATTTCTCGGATTCATTTTCCTTATCTTTAAAAGGAGGGAAATAGGATATACCTTAGAGCACTGTTATAAAAACTCAATAAGAAGACATAGGTGAAGTCTCTTTGGTACCGTGTACCTGACATAGGTAAGCACACGACAAATAACTATTAGAATCCTGCTCAGATACCATTTTTTTGTCTGATGTTCTCATCTCCCTCTTACTTGGGTACCCTTAGACCAATGTACTAGATGAACATATTTTAAAAATCATTTTGATTTTCCACACAGTAATACACACTGGCCTTTTGACGACTTTTCTAAAAATAGAACTAGTTCAGAATTTATTGCAGTTCACCCAGAATGAAAGATTAAATCACTGTTGGATTATAAGGAGACATTAACCCAATTATTCTTCAAAATGGCAATATATTTGCTGCATACCATCAGTATCATCAAGCAAGAGTAGAAATTACATTACTCTAAATATACACCAGATGGCTCTAGGGTGACATGGTTATTAAAAGAGTAAGAGTCTTGATTGTTTACAGATTCCCCAAGGGCAAAATCTGTGTCTAATCTGTGTCTGTAGCTTACCCACAGCAACCAACAGAGGGATACAAGAGTGAAATGTATTTTAATTGATGGTAATAGCAACAATTCAGCATTCTTTTCAGAACTACAGTCTCTGCTAATTTGTCTAAAAAGATTTGAAGATTTCAAAGTAGACAAAAAAAGGGTGACACTCGGGTTTCTAAGGTGAGGGCTAGTTGATGTCAAAGGACAAGAAAGAAATGAGATTTTGCTTGTAGATGCTCAATTTAAAAACTCAGAGTGCTATATTGTGCTGCTACTCAACATACCGTCTGAGTAAAAACTTCAGGCCTTTTATTTTACTCCTTCAGTGAAAAAAGTTAAAAATTAAAGTAAATAATACTTGTTTAAAGAAGGTTGTGCTCTTACTTGTGCCAGGTACTGTTCTAGGTCCTGGGGACTCAATGGAGAACAAAATAGACATGGGCTGCCCTCATGGGATTACAGTGTTCATTCCCCTGCAGAGGAGGGGGTGGGAGGGAGAAAGGGATTAGTGAGGAAAAATGAAGGTTTTGCTTTTCATTTCCTTTAATGAGATTTCTTTCCCTTTAATCTGACTTGCAGTCATGCATATATATACAACTGCAACAAAATAAGTGATTTAAATAAGCAGATAAATTCTTCCTTTACAATTCAACCAACCAAGCAAACATTGGACCAAGTTCCTTTGTAAATATCCTTGGTTGTATAAGTTCCTCCAAACCATTTAAATGATCACTTACTGAACTGATCACTTACTGAATTTCTTTAACCTTCTAGCAAAAGGTAGATACTGCAGACCTCATGAGCCTGAGACTTTGCAATCAGTGCTTGGGGTCAATTTTGTTTCTTGGCTCTCAAAGTTTGAATGAGCTGCTTATGTGGGCACTATACCAATTCTGGAACAAACTGTTACACAGATAACTTAAGGCTGAGCCTGTGGGACCTTACTCACTTCTCCCACCTGGACTTCCCAACTGGGGCAGCAGTTATATCCTGACACATTTTTTCTCATCCCCATAATTCCTGGCTTCCTAGTTGTGAACTCCAGATTCTATATTAACCTGCACTGCCTTTACTGCTGCTCTAGACCTGCATTGCCCAGTAAGGCAGCCATAAGCCACATGTGGCTTCAGAGCATTGGAAATGTGACTAGTCTAAATGCAGATGTGTTATAAATACAAAATATACACTGGAAGTCTAAGACTTTGACAAAAAGATTATAAAATATCTCATTAATACTTTTAAAATATTGATTAAATGTCAAAATAATATTTTTAATATACTAGGTTAAATGAAAATCTATTCAAATTCATTTCATTTGTTTCTTTTTAAAAACATATCAACTAGAAAATTTTAAATTACATATGTGGCTTGTATTATATTTCCATTGGACAGTACTATGCTAGGCTCCTTTAATGATGTTTTGGATTTCAGCTTTCCATATCATTTGAGGCTGTCTGCTTCCCTTGCAGGAAGCAGGAATTCACCTGATCTCCACTTTTCACCCCCACCCTGATGGTCAGGCTCTTTGCCAGACACAAGGACTCCATTTCAGAACTTCTAAATGAAATGCAAATGAAAAGTAATATGCAGCATTATTTTGTAATAATTGTTCGTGACAGTTCAGTCCAATGCCATCATGCTAGAAACTATGCGAGGCACTGCGTAGACTACAAAGAAGCCAGGTAGGGCTTAGGTGCAGTTCCCATCAGCAATGAGCTTCCAGGCAAGTGGAAGGGGAAGGGCATGATTCAATAGGGAGATGAGTTCCCAGGCTGATGTGGTTCTTATGCACCATCCCATTCATCACCACTGCTTGTTTGCATCAGAAAGTTACAATGCACCACAGGGATTTAGAAATGAGAGAAAACCCGGATAGGTGGGGAAATCAGGAAAAGTCTCATGACAGGAATAACAAATGAGCTCATGCTTGAAGGCTGGGGTGGAAGAGTGAAGGATCAAGTATTTTCGGTAAAGAGGAAGAGGGCAGGGAGGTGTAGAGAATGTTTGGGGAAGAATGAGTCATTGAGTTTGGCTGCAACAGAGGCGCCAAAAGGCTGGAGAGGTAGCGAAGGTTGGGACTGAGAATGTGGAAACGCTGGATTCTGGGCTGGATTCTTACCCTGGTGGACAATGAGAGCCACCACAGCTATGCTTTAGGGAGAACTATCATAATGTTGTACGGCTGAAGTGGAATGAGGGAGAGGCTAGAAGTGAAGAGACCAATTACAAAAGGCTTGAAATAATCTATGCCAGGGATCTGTCATTCTCCCTTCCATACTCCTGGTACATACTGCCAGCTGATCATGGCATTCTTTCCCAGATGCAACTTCTGGATTCTTCTCAACAATGTTGTGGGAAGCTATACATTGACATATGGAAGAAAACTGATTCCCCATGCTTTATTTAGCAAACGTGTTAGGACCCCTAATTAGGGTGGTAGCAATGTTGGCAGAAGAGGAAAAATACAAAATCATCTCAGATGTTGAATATATACCTCTGGCATCTCATTGGAGGGAGGGAACATGATGGCACTGAGCATTCTTGCCTTCTTAACTAAGATAATATTTGTGCCACAGATAGAAACAGAGACGCCCCTAAAGGCTGTGGTCTTCCCATCAAAGATGATGAGTTTCATTGTCGGCATGTTGCATGTGAAGCAGTGTTAGATCATTTAGAAAGAAAAGCCCAGGAAGTTTTGGGATGTGCAGGCCTGGGGCTATGGACAGAGGATGGGTCAGAAGGTCTTGACTGGAGAGTCTTCTACCCAAAAGTCAGAGATGAAAACACGGGCTTACCTGGGAAGGTGTGAGAAGAGAATTTCAGAGCATGCCTACGTTTGTGTGCAGGATGAAGGGATGCGTATAGTGCACATGTGATCAGAGGGGCCCAGAGAGTACAAAACTAATGGAGTTCCCTAGAGAATGAGGAAGGAAAGAGAATTTTAAGGAGATTCTTTGTTTTAAAGGTCAGAATAAGTAGAGGTGGCAAAATGACAATCACATTTGTTCACTGGGGGATCACTGATCATTTTTTTTTTTTTTATGCGATACGCAGGCCTCTCACTGTTGTGGTCTCTCCTGTTGCGGAGCACAGGCTCCGGACGCGCAGGCTCAGCGACCATGGCTCACAGGCCCAGCCGCTCCGCGGCATGTGGGATCCTCCCAGACCGGGGCATGAACCTGTGTCCCCTGCATCGGCAGGCGGACTCTCAACCACTGCGCCACCAGGGAAGCCCCACTGATCATCTTTGAGAGGGTCCTCAGTGTTAGAGATGGTGAAGATGGAAGCAAGTCTACAATGGAGTGAGCTGATGATTAAGGGCATAAAAGCATTGAGCACAGCAAAAGAGAGTAGAAGAAGGAACACTATTTTGAAAAAATTCCAAGAGAGAAGGAATGCATTTTGACTTCCGTAGGCTATATAAGACTTGAAATGGGTATATTCATAGGATGAAAGGAAGGCTCTGATGCAAAGGGCAAGATTAATATAACCTGGAAAAGGTATCATGGATGGAACAAAACCCAGGAAGCTTAAGGAAATGTGATCAAGGGCACAGGTCGGGTGAAAGTAGGAGAGGCCTGACCTTCTGAGCCAATAGTGAAGAAAGAGAGAGAAAATAAAGACACAGGAATATTTAGCAACTCAGGAAAGGTAAATAACTCAGCATTATTCACTACATAAGTTGGGGAACCATGATTGTAGTCCAGGCCCACCTGGCTCCAAAGCCCAGGTTGGTGGCCAGTACCCTGAGTCCTTAGAGGGTTAAACTGTATCCTCCATCACAGAGCCTGGCAGACAGAAAGGGGCTGAATGTTTGCTGAACATACAAATTAATGAATGACCAAATCATTGTGACTATCAATTATTACTGTACCTTAGAGGTAGAAGTTATAAGACCATGGGCAACATGTTTATTCATCACTGAAAATATCATTCTCTAATGTTCTCTCATTCCAGCAACACACAATGCTGGCCATTCAGACCGGTTCAAGGCTCCATCCAATTCAGGCTGCCAGGTGGAAAAGCCTGAGTGGACACACATCCTTTGGTCAACCATGAACCCCCGAACCCAGTGGAGTCAAGACACTGGCAAGCACAAGCAGGTATGACACAGGCTCCAAAGTGGGGAGGAATGCAGACTAGTTCATTGCACTTTTTTAGAATGCAGCTGATATTAAACTATTGTCTGCGATACTAAGTAACAACTTAGAGTGAAAAAAGGGTCAACATTCATTCAACACGTCTACCATCTATCCTTCGCCACTGTATGTTATTTTGCCACTTATTTCAGTATCAGTAACCACCCACATTTTCATGCCAACAATACTGTTATACAGCTCTCAAAGGGAGGAGTGGTGAAAATGCAAATATATGACTTAAAAACTGTTTTAAACACTGCTTCATGAAAACCACAGAAAAAAAGGCTTCTCTTCGATTCTCCTCCCAAATATTTTCTGTTTACAAAAAAATATTGAAATCAAACATTTATTTTACTCACAATAAAAACAACAAAATTCACTGCCAGTAAAAAAATTCCTTGGTAGTTACTGCATTAAGCATAAGGAATAAAAATCATTTGCAACATTTTTACAGGTAAGAACAGACAAGTGTACATGGAACCCATTCTGTTGCTCTACAACTCAGTCTGACTTTGATATCTTGATGTCTTTCTCTCTCTTGATCTGTTTCTCTTCCGTACTGCTCCCAATCTTAATCTCACTTTGTACAAGACAGTGAGTTGGAAAAAGCCTTACCAACACTAGCACTTCACTGTAAATCAGTTTAATGATACCCACTAGTATTGTTGCATTTTTAACATCTGCTAAAAGGAGACAAATGCTGGGAATGATTCTCTCTAATGGAAATAACTCTTATACCTAAGTTGAGGATATAATAGAAAAAAGAGGCCATATCTGGTCCTCTTAAAATCTTACTCCTGGGATTACCACTTGCTCCATTAGAGCTTAAGGCAGCCTTAGCCAACTTTATTATCACTGCTTGGCTTCTCTGGAGAACGTACTCATTTATTAAAAAACACTAGCATTATTACCAATTCATGATCAATGTTCTAAATGTTCCCCTAAATTCAATCAGAACATTCTGCTATGTCCCCTTTACGTTAGAATACTGAGGTTTATTCCTATGTAAAGTTATCTCTACCGAGATTTTAAAAGGCAATTGTGTTAAAGTTCCAGTAAATTAAAAAACTAAACCCAAAGTGTTCCTTATTTATCTCATATTATCTGACCAGTTCTGGAACACAAACAAGTTATCAGGAAACAATCTTGATACAGCGAATTTATCTGGAACAAATGTTTTCCATTCCCTTGAGGGAATCACAACTTTTCTCCAAATACTGGCTTCTCACTGGAAACTTCTAGCCCTGGTCATCTCTAGATGATTTTTAAGGGGGTTTTGGCCTTTTTTTCTTGTTTCTCTTCACTAGAGTTAAATCACTGTTCTTCTTTGACTCCTTCCTTCTTTCTGTAATATTAGAGAAGGGCTGGGAAGGAGAAGTATCCATTTTTGGGTACCTGTTACAAATCACGCACTGTTTTGATTAATCTCATCTAACATTCCTAACAATCCTATTCTAACCCCATTTTACAGATGGAGAAACACACTCAGATTAACAGCTAGAGGGCAGAGGCAAGATTTGCACCCAGGTCTAGCCCTAAAGCCCTGTCCTTCTACCTGTACTCAGCTGCCTGAAAAGTAGGGTGGTTCAAACTGCGCATTTTCCTGCTCCCAAAGGTGCTGTGGGATGAACGAGCCACTCGCTCACTCACCGCAGACAATAGAAGATGGAAGTGTAATGACAGGGTCCTAATTCATTTTCCTCTCTTTTGCAATTTCAAAATTATATGCGACCACCTTGAACATCTCAGGGAATTTCCACACAATCCCAATATTCATTCATTTAAAATCTCTTAAAGAAAACTGCGGAAATTATTTCTGCGGAGGGCTGTAGTCAACATCTCCTAGGCCTCTGACTCTAAATCAGAATTGTAGATGAAAAGTGGCTTTCTTCAGAGAAATATTTAGAACCCAGATAAAAAGTGCAGAGTTCTTCAGGGAAGCCTCTAGAGGCCGATACAGTGTGAGTAACGGCCAAACTGGGGGATTCTACCTCCTTCCCACATATGTTCCAGTGTGACTGGCTCATGGGCTAGTACATGAAAGATTTGAAGAATAAATGAAAAAAAAAAAAGACTTTTAGCAGAACAATTACATTTAATTTTCCTTTGCATTAACCAAAGGATGCATCAAATACAGAGTTTAAAATAAAAAATTTTAACAAGGGAAGAAAGAATGTTAAGGAGTGATGCTCTGTGCAAAATGGAATAGAACAATTTATCAGGGTGACAGAATCTTTTCAATGCAGCAGGGTGCTACAAAACTGATTCAGTGTTTCCTTAGGTTTTTGTAAATACCCACTTTTCATTTTTCTCACATAGAAGTCAATCAAATGTATGTATCTCAGAGGCAGTCTGTATTAGGTTTCTGTACAAGAGGACGTTTTAGACTTATTAGATTTATACAGTGATTTTCCTCTGCAGAGCTCAAAGTGCCTCATCCAAAACACTTATATAAAGAATACCAAACGCTTCTCAAAATGCCAAAAGCAACTCAGGTAAACAGTAGAGCATGAACCATGAGAACAGTGAGAAAATAAGAGCAGACGTGTAGATGCAAATAGATCTAAAAATGCCAACGTGGAGTAAATCAATCCTTTCTGCACACGGTGCCCCACGTCTGTAAACACCACTGTCATGTTGTCACTCCTGAGCCAGTAAACAGATATGCCAAACCAGATCACTCCACCTGGGGATGTGGTGGTACAGGGCAAACAGTGCTAATTCGAGGGATGCTAGTGGGCAGGCGGCCCCTCCCCCACGTTGGAGGGCTCATGATCTGCCAAGCAAGACACACCTCCTGACACATGGCATCTTTCTGGATATCTTGGGGGTATAGGGTCAAAGGTTATCAAAAAGTGATATTTTTTTGTTAACTGGATCTGCTTTCACTTGGAGATACAAAAGTGTTAATAAATATTAGGCAGTTTAAAAATACATAGGACAACTGTATATAAAATAGATAACCGACAAAGACCTACCATACAGCACAGGGAACTCTACTCAATATATTGTAATAACCTATAATGGAAGAGAATGTAAAAAAAGAATATATATATAATATATATATGTATGTAGAACTGAATCACTTTGCTGTACACTTGAAACACAACTTTGTAAATCAACTCTATTTCAATAAAAAATTTTAAAAATGACTTTTAAAAATACATAGGACAAGATTCAGTCTCTGAAAGAGGGATAATCTGTATGAAGATTCAGCCCCTCACACTGGAATAAAATATGACAAATGGAACAACATCTGATTACTTCCGAAATTCTAAAGGCACATAACTCAGAGTTTTCTGAACCATATCCTTTATGACTCTTGAAGGTAAAAGATGTATTACATGATGGGAAACTGAAGAGCACTGGAATGTCAAGAATACCCACTGTCTGCATTGTATTGCATTTTGCATTTTCCAAAAGAATATATGTGAATGAGATGTATATTTTTCTTTAGAGTCTCCTGGAAATATATCAAAGCTTTAATTTAATTCCTGTGCTTCTGAGATAAATTAACCAAAGAGATCTAATCTTGGCTGTATGAATAGGTATTAGATTTAGTAGACAGACTTGTAGCTTATCTTTTTCTAGCAACCTAAAAATAACAACTGGATGGAATTTCTACCCAACTTTGATGAAAAGTGCAAATGCACATTTTCCGTCATTATCACAGGAAAGGGAAGTAGGTCTGCTAAGGATGAAATAGCATTTGATGTGAACAGTATGAGCCTTTTCATTCAGAGATATTTAGCTGGGTCCTGGAATCTGACGTGTACAGATGTAGTTAAGACACAAGAGTGTGAGTGGCATAGTTAAAACACCACTGATCAATTTGGGGAGAGGGTACTGATTATTTGGAATTTAAATAGAAAGGCATCAATCACTACGGGAGCTTCCCCAAAACATCACTTCCGCTAGAATCTGAAAACATCAAAGTGAGAGATCCTGGACTTCTAAGAGTAGAAACCTGCCAAATGTACCATCTCCCCCATGAATGTACAACAAATGCTAAAGGAACAACAAATGCTAAAAGGAAAGGAAGAGAGAACTCAAAGCTGAAGACTTCACCAAAGGCAGGGAGAAATTCCCAGCAGGAGGATGGCAAGTCCTCTGGGCCTTCTGCTTGGCCTTTCTATTCTGTCCTGGGCTCTGCAAAGCGGGAAACAGAAGGCAGAGTGAGGGGTCAGCGCCACCCCTGAAAAACGGACAGAGTCCCACTGCCTGGAGCTGACAACTGCGTAACTGTGGGCATGTTACACAATCTCTCCTCACATAGAAAACAGAAATCTTAATACTCCATATGGGATTATTTCAAGGTAATCACTTAGCCCAATGCCGGGTACTTGGCAAGTACTCAATATTCTGTTAATTACCAGATCTAATACCTTTGTAGGTATAACATGTCAGCCCCAGAAGCACATGAAGGAAATCCAAGACAATGAAAATATGCCTCGCGAGAAGGATGAGTAACTTACAGTGGAGGAACTTGGCAAACACCACTGCAGCCAAGGGATTAAGGTAACCGTCATCAGCGATGAGTCTTGTTGACAGCAGGTACCCTTGATATGATGTGCTGAGGAGGGCGCTTCCCTCCCAAGAGCCCTAACGCCAGTCTAATCAGGACAAAAACACCAGACAAGCCCAAATTGCAGAAATTCTACAAAATGCCCGTCCGGTACTCCTCAACACTGTCAAGGTCATGAAAAACAAGGAACGTCTGAGACTCTGTCACAGTCAACAGGAGCCTAAGGAGGCATGATGATTATATATCATGTGGGATTCTGGATGGGATTCCGGACCAGAAAAAAGATACCGGGGGGGAAACTAGTGAAACCTGAATAGAACTTAGAATTTAATTAACAATAATAATGGACCAATGCTGGTTCCTTATTTGTGACACACGTACCATAGCAATGTAAGATGTTAACCACAGAGGAATCTGTGTGGGGTATATGGGACCTCTCTCTACTAACTCTGCAATGTTTTCATAAATCTAAAACTGTTCTAAAACAAAATATTTATTTAAAAATAGGCTCCATAGAAAATTTGGTACTTGACCTATTGTGGTACATATCTGAACTCTTAATAAAAGGCTGGGAAGTGCAATGATGAGATTGCCTGAGAACAAATCTGTTTCTAAACCATCCACAGGAAGCTATTTTGTAATCTGTTGTATTAAATGAATAAATATACTGCTATGTTCTTAAATACTCATCCTAGTGGAATGCCCATCTAGATAATTCTAGCTCAGTTAAGTGTCAATCCAACGGGAACAACGGTCAATCTTGGTGGGGTGGAAACGGAGTGGATTTTGGAGCCAGGCAAACTGGGATTCAAGTCTAGGCCCTGACACTTACACTATTACCATTTAGGAAAAGTCAGGTCCACCATCCTGATTTTCAGTTTCTGTGTCTATTGAACAGGTTTACTCACCTCTCAATGTTCTGGGCAGTATTAAGCAACATATGTACAGTATCTAGCATTACAGATGCTCAAGAAATATCCATTTCCTCCCCTTCCATTTCTATTTCCAGAGGCTACCATCTGACTGCCTCTCTGACATCTCTGCCCGGATATCTCCCATATATCTCAAACTTAACAGGTTTCAAACTAAACTCCCGACTCATCCTACACCCCCTCACACACTCCTTCCCCTGCCAACATGTTTTCCTCCGAGACTTTACCAATTCTGTAAGTGGCACAACCAGCCCACCTGACACCCAGTTTCTCAAGCCAGAAGTGTAGGAGTCGTCCTTGATTCCTTCCTTTTTCTCACTCTCACCCTCCACATCCAATCCTTCAGCAAGTCCTCTCCTTTCCATCTGCGAGATATTTCTCAAATCTGACCACTTCTCTCCACCTGCCTTGCCTCCACCTCTGTTTCAGGTAATTAACGCCTTTACAGGTCTCTTCAATCACCTCTGCTCCTCGCAAGCAATTTTCCACATACTGGCCAGAGGGCGGTTTGAAAAACCTTCATCAGGGCATGTCAGCCCCATTCTTAACAGATTTCAAGAACTTTTCATAATTTTCAGAATAAAGTCAAATCCCTGCACCACGGCACCTCACTCTTCCCAATGGCCACCCAGTGCCACCTGGACCGTTCTCAACCTCCCGTGCTCTCCCCTCTGTTGGGAATGCTATCCTTCCCCAGGCACCCCCCATAACTGGCTGCTTCTTAGCCTCTAGAAATTGACAGCTTCTCTCATCATCTGTTCCAATAAGATTTTTTAAGGGTTGTCTACCCCTCTCTCATTGTTCCTGGTTCATTTTCTTCACAGCAGTTTTCACGTTTTATAATGCTTCATCTCTTTGTTTGTTTGCTGTTTGTTTCACCACACAATTTTGCAAGCTTCTAGAGGGAACAGAAGGAGACTTTTTATTCACTGATATAAGCCCAGTGCCTAGAAAACTGCCTGGCATACAGCAGGTGCCCAATCTTTTGACTGACTGACTGACTGAATGAATCGGTAAGTAAGGTATCTTTCAATTCTACTAAAAAGCACCACAAAAAATGTAGACTTATAGTATGATCCCTATTTTAGGTAAATAAAATATATGAGAAATACATGTAAATAAAAAAGACAAAATTTACCAAAATATTTATGGTTATTACCTTTTACTGATGGAGTTAAAGTTTATTTTAATTTTGTTTCTCATATTTTTGTACTTTACAATATCTCCAGCATTAATGAGTATTACCTACATGCTAGGAAAGAAATTTTATTTTATGTTAAACTATAGAATAATGAACTCGTGATAAGAAGTATAAGGTGCTTTCTGGGTAAGTCAGTCTTTTTTTGTACTGAAATCTAAGGAGATTCTTGTTATTTTATTCTGTAAAATACATGGTTTCTGCAGTCTGAAGTTCTTGCTTTAATTTCAGCACTGACTCACTCTGTGTTTGACAAACAGAAATCTTGAAGAGTTTCCTTGGATGAGAAATAGAGACGATGATAATAATGCCTGCCCTACCTTGGTCTTTGGTGAACTATAGGGTACCAAAAAAAATGTAGTTGTTTTAATTCTCCTCTAGTCTAGCCTGTATGCTACCAAAACACTTCAGAAGAGATGAAAATATTCTGCTTATAAATATATTAATACACTGAAATATAAAAGCAGCTTTTCTCCACAACCAGCATGGCTTTTCTATCAGTTACTATGTACACTTGAGCAAGATGCTACTTCTCTAAGTAAAGATGCCCCTCCCCCAAATAGGTTAATAATGACACTGCTGTCAAGTAAATTCAGAAAGAAAGAGGTTTGGTGACCCAAACATTCTCTTTGGTAGGATGATTCAGAGTGGAGATAGGAGGAATGCGAATGAATCAAACCCCAGAGGTCTGACTACAAGTATCTATTTCATCCAAATCATTCAAAGAACAAATATTGAGATTCAGCTATGCGGTAGGCACTTTTCTGGATCCTGCATATATACCAGTGAAAAAAAGAACAGACAAACATAATACCTTCGTGGAATCAACAAGATAACTGAGTAGATTACATGGAAGTGATAAACGGAGAAATATAAAACAAGTTGCAGCCCAGGGTAGGAAGTTGCAATTTAAATACGGTGGCCAGGGCTTCCCTGGTGGCACAGTGGTTGAGAGTCCGCCTGCCGATGCAGGGGACACGGGTTCGTGCCCCGGTCCAGGAGATCCCACATGCCGCGGAGCGGCTGGGCCCGTGAGCCATGGCCGCTGAGCCTGCGCGTCCGGAGCCTGTGCTCAGCAACGGGAGAGGCCACAGCAGTGAGAGGCCCGCGTACCGCAAAAAAATAAATAAATAAATAAAATAATAAAAATTAAAAAATAAAAATATGGTGGCCAGAGAGAGTCTCACCAAAAAGATGACTCACCAAAGAAGATTTGAATTGGGCAAGGGAGCAAACTATGCAGATATCTGGGGAAGAATAGTCCAAGTAGAAGGAACTTTGCAGCAAGTATAAAGGAGCCGGGAGGATATTTTAGGGAATAACAAAGAAACCAGAGTGGCTTGAGCAGAGTGAGCTGGGGAAGAACAGAAGGAGCAAAAAGGTTAGGGAGGAAATAAGAGATCGGCTCCTACAGGGCCTTATAGCCACTGTTTCAACTTCAGCTTTTACTTTGACTCAAATGGAGAGCCAAGGGTGACATGAACCGACTTGTGTTTTGATAACATTACTGTTACACTCTGGCTCCTGCATTGAGAACAAGCTTTAGGGGTAAGGGTGAGGGTGGAAGTATGGAAACCAGTTAAGAGGCTCTTGCCTCCTGGCAGAGGTGATAATGGCTGAGACCAAAGTGGTAGTGGTTCCCGTTATGACGGCAAGATTTAGGATATATTTTAAAGGTAAAACAATAGGATGTGCCGTAGGCCTGGCCAAGAAGAGTCAACGATAACTGGAAGATTTTTGGCCTAAGTAACTGGAAGGATAGAGTAGCCACACACTGGCATGGTGAGATTAGGAGTTTAGTTGGAGATCCCTAATAGATATCCAAATGCGGCTATCAGGTAGGCAGTAGATATACCAGTCTGGAGATCAGGGGAGGGATTCAGAGCAGAGTGAAATTTTAGGAGTCTCAGTGCAGTAATTATACTTAAAGCCATGAGACCGACTAAGATCCCAAGTGCATGAATGTAGACAAAGAAAAAAATCCAAGTTCTGAGCCCTGAAGATGAGGAGGAACAAGCAGAGAAAATTCAGAAGAAACAACCAGAGATGTAGGAGGAAAAGCAAAAGAATGTGTGACTGGAAGCCAAGTGCAAAAGGATTCCAAGGAAGAAGGATTATTGGTCAACTGGGTCAAGTGCTACCACTAGGCAAGGGTAGGGTGGAAGTATGGAAACCAGTTAGGTTTCTAGGTCATAGAACATGTGGACCCAAAACCGGCCATTGGGTTTAACAATGTGAAAATCACTGGTGACCTTAACAAGGATAGTTTTGGTGGAATGTTTGGGGTGAAAGCCTGACTAAAATGAGATTAAGAAAGAGAGAAGTAGAAATGGAAACCGCGAGTATAGAACATGTTTGAAAGGTCTGGTATCAAGGAGTACAGAGAAGTAAACAGCAGGTGGGGCGGGGGGGGCGGCAATGGAAGTTTCCAAGTAGTTCCCCTAAAGGAGAAGAAGTAAAATTTCCTGGGAATTACAAAAAGGACATCAAGGTAGATCTGGTCTGGAATGCTGGGAAGCTCAGTGCAAGAAAGCACCGCCCAGTCTGATGAGGAGGCATGAGAAAAGAAGTGAGAAAGTGAGAAATGGCATCTTGTTTGACAATACAAAAATGTCCCAAAGGGAGAGTGTTAGACACAAATGTGTCTAACAGATTGGTGAATTTCATCAACAAAGAAAATCAATGCATGTGACGAAATGAAGGATGAAAACTGTATGATCATCTCAATCGATGCAGAAAAAGCACTTGACAAAATTCAGCACTTTTTCATGATTAAAAACTCTCAACAAATTAGGAACAGAAGGAGATCACCTCAACAGATTAGTAAATTTCAGCCTTTCAAATCTTATTTACTACAAAATATATCCCCTGTCACTGGAAGGATGTAATTTTAGCTTCTAGTCTAAAAAATTATGACAAAAAGCTATCATGAGTTCAGTAATCCTTTTATTTCAAGTTTGTATTTTATTAATCATAATACTATTTGAAAAAAAGTAGAGCACATACATTTGAGACACTCTGCATTATCTTTCCAGATAACATTTGGTATGCATATGACTCCAAGGATCCCTCTTGCAATAATTCCTCCCTAGATTTTAGGAAGGTGGATTTCATGGTACATCTCTCCTCTGTCTTCAGTATCATTCATATGTTCCATAATATTTACTGAGCACCCACTGTGTGCCAGGACCCTACCCATCTCCTTTTCCCATTGGATTCTATGTTCCAGTCACATAAGGGCAGTTCTCCAAGTATGAGGTTCTCTCTCTGGCTTGCAGATCTTATTCACATTATTCCTCAGTCTAGGAGGCCCTTTCTCTACTCTTCTCCCAGTCAGCTTCCAACTGTCACTGTGGACTCTATGGAGACATCACCATCTCTGGAAAGTTTTACTTGGGGTGACAGAACTTGTCCTTGTCATGGAGAAGGGGAGTGTCACGCAAGGCAACAAGGGGCTCTGGTCTCCATCATTTACTCCTTCCCAAGGCCCTGAAGTTAGTTCTGGTCCTTCTATCTTTGTGTGCCCATAAGCAACCTTTCTAGAGTTTAAGATCCAGAGCATGTTAAGCCTTAAGATCTGGAAGACCTTCCAAAGATGGATAACAATGAAGAATATTATAAGTGCTTTAGGATGCATATAAAGCAGACAAGGAGGTCAAAAGGTACAAACTTTCAGTTATAAAATAAATAAGTCCTGGGGATATAATATCAGCATGACGACTGTAGTTAATAATACTGTATTGTATATTTAAAAGTTGCTAAGAGAGTAGATCTTAAAAGTTCTCATCACAAGCAAAATTATTTTGTAACGGATGTTAACTAGACTTATTGTGGTGGTCAATGCAAAATATATACAAGTAATGAATCGTTACGCCTGAAACTAATATATTTGTCGATTACATCTCAATAAAAATAAAGAAAGAAGATGAGGGATTCAAGAAGCCTTGCGGGGAAACTGACGTTTGTCTGGGAAATTGACAATTGTGCTTTTAAGTGAGGATTAAATGAGATGATAACTTTGGGACACTTTGCTAAGCACTGGCATCTAATAGGTATGTCACAAATGATAGCTCTAATGGTGGTAATGATGATGGTAACCACTGCAAACTGGCTTGGGAGGCAGTGGCGATTTTTTTTTTTTTTTTTTTTTTTTTTTTTTGCGGTACGCGGGGCCTCTCACTGCTGTGGCCTCTCCCGTTGCGGAGCACAGACTCCGGACGCGCAGGCTCAGTGGCCATGGCTCACGGGCCCAGCCGCTCTGCAGCACGTGGGATCCTCCCGGACCGGGACACGTACCCGCCTCCCCTGCATTGGCAGGCGGACTCTCAACCACTGCGCCACCAGGGAAGCCCGGCAGTGGTGAATTTAAACACAAAAGGCACATTACAAAGATGTAAGGAGGGATACGTAATCAAGGATGAATATATAAAACAGACATCAATCTATAAACACATAAGAATTGTTAAGACTTGCACAAATGTGCTAAGAACACTCAGAAGTTTTTATTTCTTATGCTGAGATTAAAAAGTAACTCAGTGAAGGGGCAAAAGGTTGCTGTTTTAAGCAGATGATTTAATCTTAAGGGAAGCAGAGGAAAAAAAAAGTGGAACTACTAAATGCCAATCATAGAGCTGTTTCCTGAGAGAGGTATAAGAATGGAAGAAGTAGGATTAAGCTTTGTATGAGAACACATTTTCAACAGGACAAGAAAACTTGGGTTTTGTCTTCGTCAGAGGTGGTGATGTGGGTGGGTGGGATGAGATTTTTGGTAAATAATGGGGGTCTTCAGTCCCACCATTTCCACCTTCTCAACAGTCTAGAGTTCTGATCCTTCTATACCGATGTGTCCACAGCCAACCATTATAAAGTTTGGGGTCCAGGATACACAGGAATCATCATCAAACTTTAAGATCTGGAAGACTTTCCTCTTACTTCAACCGGCCAACAAGTGCTAAAGCCAATATCCTCTCTCTAAGGAAGAAAAGTTATGGTGTCCTCCACTGACACTTTGAGTAACTTCTGCCTAGAAACACTCTTACTCAATCCACAGTATTTAGGTGGAGTTTGACTATTGGATTTTCAGTTGTGTTATTGGTTACAGAGTTACTTGTGACCTGGGCTGGAGGAGCTAACTCCTTATGTAATACATTTCTATGTTAAAATGGAAAAATATATTCTGAATTCCAAACAACTGACCTTATTATGCTTTGAGGAACTTACTTAAGAAATATGACTTGAGTACCTTGTACAGACCAGACTCTATGGAGAAAGGAAGGAAAAAAGGAAGGGAGGAAGGGAGGGAGGGAGGGAGGAAGGAAAGGAGGGAGGGAGGGAGGAAAGGAAGGGAGGAAAGGGAGGGAGGGAGGGAGGGAGGGAGGAAAAAAGGGAGGAGGGAAGGGAGAAAGGAAGAATATCTACAGAGTACCAACCACACATTTTTCTTCTCCATTCTGAAACAATTATGATATATTGCATTATAATACATCCATATAGAACACTACAGGAAACAAGGAGATGAAATGATCAGTGTTACCTGGGGTGTTAGGGAAGATTTCAAGGAGATTTTCAAGCTAAATCTTCAATAGGCAGCAAAGGACCTAAGAGTATTCACACACTGCTGCGTGAAAAAGACAGAGGTTTGAGGTCTGGACATTTTTTTGCTGTCCAATCAGGGAATAGATGGCCACCTTACATAGGGTTGGGCCTAGTATGCAAGTGAGGTGTGTGCTTAGAAATACTTTGGAACACGACTTATTTCTAGGGTAATAACTGTCTGCACACTAATATATATGATGGGCTTGCCTCCAGTGAGTCTACAATCTGCAGACAACATAAGAGGAACAACCTGAATGTACCTCTACTACAGCATTATCACATGATAGTCTAATAATTATCTGTTTTCCTATCTTTCTGCTCCCATTAAGATGAGAATCCATTGAGGGTTGGGTGTCTGATTTTTCTTGCACTCCACAGTCTTGTATAGAGCCTGACACACAGTACTACTCAATAAATAATTACTGAGTTAAAAATGGACAACAATGCAGAACATAATTGATTTAGGAAGAATGTAAAACAGATGAGAGATTAGAAAAGATGAGGGATAAACAGCCATTTGTGCTTTGAAGTATGGGTACGGTTTTATTACAAAAAACTGGAGTGGTTATGTCTGGCTACATCTTGTAGATAAAGAGAACAACAGTGATGAAATCAAAGAAGCAGGAAAGGTATGTAAGGGACAGTGACAAATCTAATCAGGTTGGAATTTAATGTACGCAAACAAGGATGCACTGTAACTTTCATGGGCCCTAGGCATTGCATGTGTGAACCCCTTTCTCCACTAAAACACATTAAAAATTATATTTTATAACTGTGTCAGTATAAAGCTAAATATATTCAGGCTAGAATCGTGATTATTATTCATTACTATCATCATATTCATTTTTCTCTTTTGATTTTAAAATACATTAAAATTAAAACATTTTCATGAACCCCTAAAAGTAGCTCAGGCAGTAAGCAGTGTAAGTTGGCCTTATGGATAAATGGAGAAGGAGGAGATAAATCTAGAAAGACAGATCAAAGCTGAATGAGGGGCTTCCCTGGTGGCGCAGTGGTTGAGAGTCCGCCTGCCATTGCAGGGGATACGGGTTCGTGCCCCGGTCCGGGAAGATCCCACATGCCACGGAGCGGCTGGGCCCGTGAGCCATGGCCGCTGAGCCTGTGCTCCGCAACGGGAGAGGCCACAACAGTGAGAGGCCCGCGTACTGCAAAAAAAAAAAAAGCTGAATGAGGAAAGCCTCAATATCTAGAATGACATGGAAAGTTCTGGAAACAAAAGGACTAACTAGGATATGATTGCAATCATCCAGGAAAAATGTAAAAGACCCTTAGCTGGGAGAGAGTATGAAGAGGATGAACAGAAGAGTTATAAAGGAAATAGAACCTGCAAGAATTGAAGCCAGATTGAGTGGGAAGAGGAAGGGTGGAAGCTCTGGAAATAATTGTCGTTTCAAACCAGGGTGACCAGAAGAATGGCAAGCCCAGGACAGGGAAGGCAAGAGGATGAATGTATGTGATGGAAATGGTCTGCTAGGACGAACGGTACAAATATATTTCCACGATCAGAAAAACTATTAAACACATTAAACATAAGGTTGCCTTAAAAATGATACTCTCTTTAGCTCTCTACTACTACTTTGACCTCTCCACCACTCTTTTATAAAAGGCAGGTGCAACTAAAGAAAACAGCTATGTGCCTCCCACAAACATTTACTCTCAAAAACGTAAATTTTACTATAAAGTCAGCACCCACATATCTGGTGTAGCAAATAATTAGAAAAAGAGAGAAAGAAGATTAATCAGACACAAACAGAACCAAAACAGATGCCTCCAGTTCAAAAAGATTTTTGTTACTTTAATGTATTCTTCAGGCAAGAATAAAGCAAGATAAGTATCTAGAGATTTTCATTAAACTATGCAAAATAATAATTATTCTATAAATGATCATATTTAATTTAAACTGCCTAGGAGCCAAACTCATTTTTTCTTTTCTGCATTAATTATCCTCAGCATTATTAAAAGTGTTTCCAACTGAAGCAATATTTCTACCAAGCTAATATTGTAAAAATGCAGTAATTAGAATAATTGAGGATCATCTGAATGGGTCATAGTTCAGCATTTTTTAATATTTTTAAAATGTTTTTATTGCTTTCAAATACAAAGAATAATTCAAACTGTGCTAATAAGGAATTGCCCAGTAGATGATTTTTAGCAAAGCTACATCTAATGGATAAATATATACTTTTTGCAAATACTAAGTTTTTAAAATGCTCACATTATTTCCATTATGGAGATAATTGTCAGGACAAGGTAAATTTTTGCCTAGAATAATTTTATATATATAAATACACACACACACACACACACACACACACACACACACACATATAATGACCTAATGGGATCTCCACAAATGAGGTTTTATTTTATGTCTCTGCTTCTAAACTAAATTAACAACCTGTACAACAAAGTGTCCTTTGCTTTTCAACCAGGTCTACAGAAATTCAGTGCCTCGTTTTTGGGGAAGGCATTTATTAGGCCACACTCACCATCTGGACCTGCCTGAAAGCAGGGGGGAAAAAACCACGAAAGGCTTTTGTGACATCAGAATGTCACAAAGTCCATGGATTTAAACTTCCCTCAGATCCTATTAACTTTTAACTTAGGTTTACTTCTAACAATCTTACTTAACAGGTTTCCTATCCCAGAGCAGTTAGAAGCAGCAAATGAATAGTTTATAGCAACAGTTTTATGTACTTTAAGAAGATCATAAACTTAGAAAAAACTTTATGTATGAAGATGTTCATAATAAGGTATTTGCAACAGTAAAAAATTGGGGAAAAAAATCAACCCCTTCCCAAAAAGGAAGATAAATTGCAGAACACCAATATGACAGAATGCTATACATCTGTTAAAATAATTATATTGTAGCAGTCTTACATCACATGTTGTTAAATGAAAACAGTAGGTTATAAGACTGTCAGTATGGTAAAACATCAACTATATCCAGTGTCTAACAGTAGGAATGTTAACTATGCATGTACTTTACTCTCACCTATGGTAATAGTATTATAATAAGAAAAAACATATGCAAATGAGGCAATACTTGGAGAAATGGCCCCTGTGTCCTAGGTAGCCTATTTAGGGCAAGATCTGAGAAGTTCACATACACTGCAAAGAATGATTTAATAAAGCTGGAGAATTTGAATTAAACGTAAAAATACTTTCAAGTCTGCCAGCATGAGGGTCTACTCTTGATTTAATTTTTTTTTTCCCCACTGACTGATAAATTCTATGACAATAATAAATAATGCAGTTGTTTAACTGAGTCGTTCTACCTGTTTTTTTATCAGTATCACTTTCTGGGAAGAACCATGGTTTCAGGAAGGGAAGAAGCTCCATCTGCTGGTGCCCTTTGTCACTTGATGGGAGCTCTGAGTAATCTCTTCAGCCTGCTGGGTAAAGTACTCTCCTTTCCCTTTTGATGGCCCAAGAGGTCAATCATAGGTACATGGGGCACACATAGACAAAAAGGGTACAGGAAATCATCCGAGTATAAATGGTGATGGAATTTCAAGGGCTACCTCTTTCCTTCTTTTCAAAATGTGTTATAAATAGAATACAAATCTATCTTTAACATATACATGGGGAAATTTGGTAAATTTTAGAGTCAGAGAGTAAGTGGGGAATTCCTATAGGCAGGTACACCCACAAGCACCAAGAGCATTTTATTTAGATCAAAACTCATAGAAATCTGGGACAATATAATGTAGTTTACATAAATAAATCAACCTTGAGAATACCCTTTATCCAACTGTCATTTATTGTGCTACTACTATATGCTACGTGCCTCACTGTATTTGATGCAATACAATAACTGTTATTTACATTGATAACCAAGTATTAACAAAAACGATCGACAATATTTAGTAATTCTATTTAAGAGGGTAGGGGTTTCCCTCCCCAACAATTTGGTGGACATGATGTTCAGAGATACCCTCGATGTTCAGAGATATCCTCCTAATACAGTAAACATAACCAGAAACTTCTGAAAGCACAAATTAAGGGGAGTAAGTGAGTTCTGAAGCTGGTATTTACTACGCAGGTAACTGCTAACAGCCTTGAGCTTGTGTGTGTGTTGTTGTTGTTATTGTTTGTTTTTTGAGCTATTCATTCTGGTAACAGAAGGCCAAGCCAGAGGCCCAAGGGAAATAAACTGAAGAACTGGAGAACCTCACATATCTCTGGTTCTCTAGAGTTTGCTCAGCAGATGAACCAGGAAAAAACCCTGACTTCTTGGAGGAGTGGGTGGGGTATGTTTCAGTCTCAGCCTTGTCTCTGGAAGAGTGGGAAAAGAAAAAAAGAAAGGACACAGTTTTTAGTCATATTGATTTAGAACCTGGATTAATAATACCTCTGTGGTAACAAAAAAATGAATACAAAAGAGTCCTGGGTTGGCAATGCTCCCAGATGCCTGGTAGAAGCAAACATAAAACCTCTGTGGAGGAATGCACTTTAAACGTAGGTTTCAAAACATTCCCACAGATAAATTCAAAAGAAAATGAACTCACAATGGAAAAAAAAAATCACTGAATTTATGAGGAAACAAGCCACCATGAGTAAGAGTCAGCAGAAGCAACATGTATACAATTAGATACACTGCATATATTAGAATTTTCAGGTACAAAGTATAAAACAGGCATGTTTAATATATTTAAAGGAATGAAATATTGATAAAATTCTTGAATGTATTAAGTAGCAAGATACTTTCAGAATTGAGCAAGCATATTTGAAAAATAACCAAATAGAACTTCTACCGAGAAAAGTGTGAAAAGTGTAACTATTTAAATTTAAAACTCAGATTACAGATTAAAGAGCAAAGTATACACTGTTGAGAACAGAATTAATGAACTGAAATAGAGATACTAAGTCAAAGGCTCAAAAAGAAACAAAAATACAGTAAAAAAAACCTTGGAAAATAAAATGAAAAGTTCTGACCTATAAACTCACAGTTCTTAAAGGAAACTATAGAGATATTGGGGAATAGGCAGATTTTGAAACTATATTGACTGAAAATTTTCCAAAATTGATTAAAAAAAACCACCAATCTTCAAATTTTGGAAGTTCAAAAAAATCCCACAAAGAATGAATGAAAATGAAATCTATACTGAGATATAGCACAGAGATTACAAAGCAACCACAATAAAGAAAAGACTTAAAAACAGAGGGAAAAGGCAGATTATTTTTAAGGGACCTACAATTAAACCAGCAGCTGTATTCCCAATAACCACTATGGGAGATAAAGCACACTGTAGTAAATTCTGGAGAGGACAGAGAGAAAATACACTGGCAACGTACATTCTCCACCAAAGAAAACTACTTTTTAAGAGTCAGGGTGAAACAAGAATCTTTGCAGGCAAATAAATAAGGAAAGTATTTATTTCCTACATATTTTCAATACATGAAATCCTGAACTATTTCATGAAAAAGGAAAATGATCCCAGAATTAAGAGGAAAGAAGGAATGGCAAGAAAAAAATTGGTACATGAGTAAACTGAAACACTGACTGTATTATATACTACTACTAATAACTAATTCATGGAGTAAAAATAAAATCAAAATAGAACCAAGATACCAGACAAAAGCAGCAAACAAAGTGGGAGACGGTGACTGGAGGGAAAGCATTCCAAATAGCCTTGTTTCTGAGATGATTAAAGATATTAACTTTAGACCCTGTGAACTTAATTTTGCATAATTTCCAAGATATCTAAAAACTGAATAGAGACTTTAAGTTCCAAACTATTGAAGGAAGACACAGAATTAGGCAAATGAGAAGATAAGAAAGTATGAAAAAAGATAACATAAAGCAACAGAAAAAATAGAAATTATAAATGAATCAAAATGACAATAACAATAATATAAGTAGACTAATTAAACTTAAAAAAAGGTTGATCAGGCTGAATAAAAGAAAAAGCAAAACTAAAATTAACTATATGCTATATATGAGACACATCTAAAATACAGGAAACAAAATGCTGCAAGTTAAAGGATAGCATAATTTAACAGGAAAATACTGCTAAAATAAATCATAGGTAGCTATTTTAAAGGCAACTAAAACAGACTTCAAGGCAACATCATTACTGCAAGTAAAGAGAGTAGAGGATATTTATATAAGTTTTAAGATACAATTTTAAACTTCCATGCATTTAATATTATAGCCCGAAATATAAAAGGCGAACATTGAACAAATCATGAAGAAAATTATAAAATTTTCATCATGGTGAGATTCTAACACACCTGAAAAACTGATAAAGTAGACAAAAATAAAACAACAAGGATATAGATAAGAAAACAGTACCAACAATAAAATAACAATCTGAAGGACATATATAGAACATAACTGACCATGTGCTAGGCCAAAAACAAAAAGATAACTTACATATGTTTGGAAATTTATAAACACACTTCTAAATGAGAAGTTGTGATGGAAATTAGAGAATACTTAGAATTAAATGATAATAAACGTGTGGAATGTAGCATAAAAGTATTAAAGGGAAATCTATACACTTAACTCTTTTTTTTTTTTTACATCTTTATTGGAGTATACTTGCTTTACAATGGTGTGTTAGTTTCTGCTTTATAACAAAGTGAATCAGTTATACATATACATATGTTCCCATATCTCTTCCCTCGTGTCTCCCTCCCTCCCACCCTCCCTATCCCCCCTTCTAGGCGGTCACAAAGCACCGAGCTGATCTCCCTGTGCTATGTGGCTGCTTCCCACTAGCTATCTACCTTACGTTTGGTAGTGTATATATGTCCATGCCTCTCTCTCGCTTTGTCACACCTTACCCTTCCCCCTCCCCATATCCTCAAGTCCATTCTCTAGTAGGTCTGTGTCTTTATTCCTGTCTTACCCCTAGGTTCTTCATGACATTTTTTTTTCTTTAATTCCATATATATGTATACACTTAACTCTTATATTAAAAAAAAGATAAACCTAAAAACAAATGCACTAAGCACTCAACCTACTGTGGTATAGTGAGATATTTTTTAAAAAGAAAATGGAAAAAGTAGGTTAAAATATGTGAAAGATAAATAAGACATATCAACACCCATCTAATAGAGTCCTAGAATAAGAGAATAAAAAGAATGGGGAAGACAATATTTGAACACATAATGGCTGAGATTTCCCCAGATTTGAAGAAAATTATGGAATCCTCATTCATACACAATGAATCCCAACCAGATTAAATAAAAATGAATTTATACCTGGTCAAGTTGTTGTATTTGGCAACAGAAATCATTTTGTCCAACTAGGGACATTCAAAAACAATGCAAAACTGAACGACTAAATAGTGAGACAATTGAAATTAAGAGGAAAGCATCATATTCACTTAGATTTTCTTTAAAGGAGTATGCATGTTTAAAATTTAAGATTGAAGTAGAGTGTATAGATAAAAAACAATTAACAGAAAAGAGGATAAGGAAAAGCTCATCCATGCAATAGAAGATAAGAGAGGAGAAAATGCATAAAAAATAGTACAAAGTAAGATGGAAAGAAATAAGTCAAAATATGTTAGTATTAACAGACATGATCCAACTAATTTCACCAGCTAAAGAATAAGAGATTCTCCATACCTGATTTAAAAGCAGTTAAAAAAAAAATCCAACATGATGTCTAGAAAAAATACACATAAGGACATTAAATTATGAAAGTAAAGTATTGAAAATTACCTAAGAGATGAATCTTACTAATTAAAAAGCTATTCTAGATATATTAATATCACAACATATAGAATTTAAGGAAAAGAGTTATCAGGATAATGAAGGTCACTACACAGTGGTGGAAAAGAACAATTCACCATGAAGCTAAAAACTTCTGAGCCTCTCTACACTTAAAAATAGATCCTAAATATAAAGAACAAAAGAGTCTCATGAAAAGAAATCAATAAATCCATTGTCATAAAGGAAAATCTTATCATATTTCACCAAAAATGGATTGACCAAGCAGGTGAAAAATTAGTAAAGATATAGAAGATTTGATCTTGACAAATTAAGAGTGATATGAAACATTTTAACCTAACAAATGCTCATAAAATAGTCATTTAATGGTAAAATATTAAAAGGATTTCCATTAAAATAAGACCAATATGACTGGTGGCCCTAATCGATGAAATAGAAATGGATGAATTAAATTACAAAAAGAAAGATCAAAAAGGATGATACAAAACTGTCCAGACTTTCGGACATCATGCTTATATACACAGAAAATCCAGGCAACTGCATAGAAGAAAAACTAATAGAGTTTAACAAGATTGCTAGATACAAGATCAGTATAACCAATATCAATTGTGTTCCTATTCACCAGCAAACAAAATATTTAATTAAAAAAATTTTTGTATAATGACACTACAAAGTATAAATAACATTGGCATAAATTTAACAAAGTATTCAAAGTCATTATAGGAAACTTTAATAAAAGATGTAAAATTACTTTAGCTGCACATATATGATAGGTTGATAGGAGGATAAAATATCATGAAGTATCAATTATCCATATATTAATCTATAAATCTCATGCTATACTAATTCCAAAAGGGTTTTTTTTTGGTTTTGTTTTGTTTTGTTTTGTTTTAACGGAACTTGAAAAGCCAAGTGTAATACACATTGAACAGTTAGAGATAAGACAAGTTTGAGAAGGGTAATATAGCAGGACTCAATAAACCTGTAGCAATTACAACAATGTAAAATGCTGGCACAAATATAAACCAACAGAGTAATGGAACTAAATAGAGAAATATACTCTGATTTTTGACAGATGTAGCGTTACAAATTTACATGGATAAGAAGATGGGAAAGTTGGTAATTCACATTACAAAAGATAAAATTAAATCTCTATATCAAATTATTCATTAAATAAATTAATTGAACTTCTAAATGTAAAAATCACTACTCTAAAGTTTTGGAAGAAAATAAAGGAGCATATCTTTATGAACCAAAATAGAGAAAGGTTTTAAACAAGACAGAAAAGCACAAATCGTAATGGAAAAGATTGACAAACTGAATCCATTAACATTAAAAACATTTGTATAGCCAAATTCTACAAAGACAAAAATAAAAAATAAGCCACAGCTTACAAGAAGATACCTTCATATACGGACAAATGATTAGTGTCCAGAATATAGAGAGTGCATGCAAATCAGTAAGATAAAGACAATCAACCTAATAAAAAAAAACAAGCGAAAGATTCAATGTGCAGTCAACAACAAAAAACCCCAGAAATGGTCAATAAACATACATAGTGATTCCCAACATCATTTTTAATCAAAGAGAGTCTTTATAGCTGTACTTTTTATTTCATGTCATTCTGTAACATTTGAACCTTTTTTAAAAATTGAAGGAATGATTAATTTTATCATAAAGATTAACAAATAGTCAATCTATTTGTGACAGAAAAAGCTTTACGTTAAATTAGCAGCCAAATAGTATGGATTTAATATCCAAAATTAACTTAAATGTAGTGCCTTTTTCAGTGGTGACACCAGAAAAAATCATGTATGCGATCATAAAAGGGTACTGATATTTGGTAGGACTTGTATTTTCTGTAGAGTTGGACATGTCAGAAAAAATGAGAGCAAATATCTAGTATAAGATTTGTATCTTCAGCCTATGATTCAGTTTATGATCATGACTAATTGTAAGACAGCTGTAGCTGGGGGGATTTTTAAAAAGCATTTGTTTTCCACTGATACTAAGCAAGCATTTTGAAAATGTCAGGAAAGAGTCAAGTTAAACTTTTTAATTTTTCATCTCTCTTTAAAATAGATTCCTTCTCCCACTTTGATATTAACAGTTCATTATGATTTAACTTGTTGGTTGCTAAAAAGAACTTCAAATTTGAGCCATTAGCAATTATGCCCCCCTGAAGTTGAAGGTCTCCACATGCTTCTCAACATTGCATGTGCTTAGGGTACAGGGGAAAAAAACTTCCCTGAGTCTAAATCAAAAGGAAATCTTTTGTGGTGAAGAATTCAGCCATCAGCCATTTTCTGGAAAACCTCACTTTTCTGGTGAAGCTGGCATCCAGCCTGGCTAAGATCAAGAGGCACAATGACCAAAGGGTCAGGTACACATGGCCCTTGGAAATAACACAAGAGATGATTTGTCAAAAGAGAAAGAGTTGAATGCATATGAACCCAAAGTACATTTTAGATGTCATGAGTCATGTCCACGATGATCCACCCAACTCCTCAGAGATATGTGATGTTAAGAAATAAGGAGATGAGATCAACTGACTAGGTCTTTGGAAAGAAGAAAGCCATAGGATCCTCCACTGGTTCCAGAAAGCAGGAAAGAAAATACAAGATCCCAAGATTTGTGAAGTGTGAGGCGGGCAGGGAGGAGAGTGAGGGTACTGCTACTTCCCTAGAGCTTCTGGAAGCATTTGCATGAGAGCGCAGACGATGAGGAACCACGGTGATCTTAGAAACAACACATGAGCAAAACAATGAACTTCTCTGAGCCTCAGTTTCCTCATCAAAACTTCACAGGGCTGTTATGAAAAATAAATGGTATAAAGATACATGTGAAAGCACTAATTTTTCTAACTGAAAGAACAGACAACGTGACAAAAATGCCTCTCAGGATGGTAATAACTGGCCCCTTCTCTCTTCCTTTAAGGCTGAGATTAAGCGACATTTCCCTGGAGAGTCTTCTCTGATCACCTACCTAGAGTAAGTGTCTTGTTATTCTCTACCTGGACTTTTAGTAATTGTTTTCCTCATAGCCCTATCGCAGTGCTCAACAATCTAATGAGGTGGTGCTATCAATACTCCCCTTTTACAGATGAGAAAGCTGAGTCCAAGAAAAGTTTAGGCCACACAGCAAGTACGGAATAAAGCCAGGATTTGAACCCAGCCAGTGTGGCTCCAGTGTCCTTGCTTTTAACTCCCATGCTATATTCCCTGATCTAGAATTTGAATAAAAAATGGAAATTGACAAAACAAAACAAAAATATTATTATCTGGCTTCATCATTCACCAAGAGGATGGGTTTTAAACAAGAAGGGAGTTTAAAACCCAAGAAGGGAGTAGAAAAAGACTAAAGGAAAAAGGAAAGGAATTATGAAATGGTTGTCTTCTTGGAATAAAACCAAAAAAAAATTTTAAAGGAGGGCATGCAGGATTATCATCTGAGGGTGTAAGTAAGTAAGTGTTGTTGCTGCGTGCCCAAATCAGCCTGCGGAAGTGCTGGCTTGTCCTGGCTTCCCTGTTTTGGCTCAGGGACTCACCTGTCAAAATGAGTATGATGTCGCCGCCAACCTTCCAAATGCCCTGGTGTTTGCTTCCCTCTTGCTTATGCTAAATTCTTCTCCTGCTAATACTGTTATATGTTTTTCTTTTGGAGACATTCGTGCAAGCGTAAAAGAATTAGTTGTGATGAAAGCCACCCAATCAACAGCTTTAACAACGTGGCAGAGTTTTTACTTCCAGCCCTATCTGCAAATTACTTAAAATGAAATACTATATGACTACACTTCATGCTGTGTTCCAATCTCAGATTAAAGCCAACCTTTTCCTCCAAAACAGGACATGCCTGAGGGTGTGTAATGAGTCCTAAAAAGGAACAACAGAAGTTGGATCTCATTTTCTCACTTGGCACAAGCCTAGTTTTTTTTTTTTTTTTTTTGATGTAGCTGCATTGAGGATCCTTTTATTAGAGACACACGTTGATTCAAGTCATCAACGGAACAAGTATAAATTAAGATGTTTTACCAGGAACTGTGGTGTCCTAAGAGGCACTATCACAGGACTTTACCACGGTTCTCATGATGGAGTCTCTCTCTTAATCAGGAAGAAGGGAATTCACAACCCTGAACTTCCGGTGAACTGACAAAACTTGCCTGTGGTGTCTGTCTTGCTCTTGTGGCCACTGTTTTATCTGTGAATCAGAATGCTCTGTGGGGACAGCAGGCATGGGTGGCCCTGCCTTGGGGTCATGCTCAGAAGCTCTCTCTGCAGGTCAGCTCTAGCATTTACAACAGCAGGACCAAGGGAACACATGGGGGCTCTCACACTATGAACCTAACTGGTTCAAAGGTTCTAAGTCAAGCTAATAAACCAGCAAAATATTCTACCTCCCCACCATGATAAATAAACCTCCATGACAACATAATTGAACAAGTGTAAAACTACGTGTGTTTTTTTTTTTAATGAACGCTAGTCAGTGAGACATCAAAGATGACTAATGTTCATTAGTATTGTGTATGTCTTAGGTTTCTGTTGATGGGCCAACAATGTTTAGATGAGTCATAAACACATACATAACTCAGAGATATTTTTTATTCCATAAAATTTCATTTTCCTGGCTTCCATTTTTGTAAAATAAATGTTATCATAGTTAAGATTTTCACATAGATTTTCTTATATTGACAGTAACGTTAAATTAGATCATCTTTCTTGAGTCATGGTAGCTCTTATATTTGTTTTGTTAATTTTAATTTAGATAAATTTATTTCTGCTGAGACGATAACTTGGAATTGTCAATAAAATTCTTAACGTAAATCAAATTTTAAATGCCCCATTAGTTTTATACATTGCTTTAATGTTCAAACACTGTAATAAAATCACATATGATAATTTTTAATTTTTGTGGAAAATATAACAATATTTTAATCTCATCATTCAAACCATCGCATTTTCAACCTCCATTATCTCTTAAAGCAATATCTAGATCCATAAAGCATTTAGGTTCTCTTCTTTCAAATTTTTCAATGCTATTATAAAGAAAACCAAAGCCAGCAGTAGGTTTATCAATTTGTTAAAATCTTCTTGCAGTTAAGACTATCCTTTTTGATTCATGGTAGCCAGAAAATAACTGTGATACAAATTAGTTTCAGGACTATTCATTCATAAATCCTTCCCTTTGCACTGTTCATCACATTTCTTGGAGTGCCACTTTTGTTAAGCTGCTTCCCAGTTTATTTTTATTCAGTAAAATCATTTCCTAAATAAAATATTTTTAAGTCCTTTACAAATGGAGTAAACAAACGTTTATATTTCTGGGTTTTTACAAAATAAAACTTCTGCAAATGTTATGAAGAGCAAGCAAGAGTTCACACTAAATAATTATGGGTACCAAAAATGCAGAATTCGTTTCTGCAAAAGGCCATGATTAACTCTTCATTTATGTATCTTTTGTGATGTCCCATAACTGTTCGGTGTATCTTTTAAAAATTTAATCTAAGTATTTTAATAACATTGAGTCGGCATTATCAGCCATCCGGCACAGTGGTTAGAAGGTCAGTTTTGGTATTTGTTTCATCAAGATATTTCGTATTTGAACAGATCCAAAAAGCATGGTGTATAATCTCATGGTGTATTGTTCCAAAGGGTGTCATTGCTATGAGTGCATTAGAAGCTACACTTTCTAATAACAAATACCCTAAATAATTTCATACAAGCTACTTGGAAATAAATCGTATCTGACTTTGGAGCATCTTTTATGATAACTCATAGTATAATTACACTCCTCGTTACTTTTCATATAAAAAAGAAAAATGAAAATCTACTCTGTGAATATGATTCTGGGTAGAATGATGTACATAATAGAGAAATATGGTTGTTAGAAAGAGAAGGAAATGTGAGGTGATAATTTGACCATGAAAAACTAGCTTACAGTCACATTAAGAGCTAACCATGTATCTTGTAATATTACCTACAAACAGTAAATAAATGTAAAATTTTAAATTACAAAATTCTTGGGAAACAGATTCTATTTTTTAGGTATCCCAGGTACAACATCCTCTAACCTTGGTGTCCCCATATGTAAATACTACCCTGAAAACCTTTAAGTTCCTGCAGAGACATAAGACTGTTTTACTCATCAGAATTTTTTTAAAGTGGGCAGAGAATACCCTAATTTCCTAGTTACAGCTACGGAGTAGCAGAAAATAAAAAAGACCCTTATGCTTTATTGTCAAATCACTGGATCCAAGAGTTCCAACCTCAATCTCCTTTTCAGCGTCTTTTCACTAGAGTAAAAGCTTCAGCTCTTGCGGAACTCTGAGGGAAAGTAACACTAGAGGGCGGTAGGAGTTTGCAACTTAAAGGCTGCTCCGCCAGCAACACCCAGCGTTGTACCTGACAGACATCAATTGTAATTCAGTCCCTGAAAAAGACCCTTAACCATCAGGGCTCCAACGAAACAAGATTACGAACCTATAAGTGTGTTTTGCTTGAACTCGAAGAGAGAACAAGAATCTCGTTGGCTCTGGCAGATAGTCTACAGTCTATCATACAAGCAGGTGAAAAAGTTATTAAACAGATTCCAAAGAGAGCAAAGGGGCAAGAGCAGAGCTAGTAACACAGTTTCTTTCGGTCAAGTCGTGCAGATCAGTAAATTTTTGGTGCGTGTAAAAGTGTGTATGAGTGTGTATGAGAATTTCTGCCAAAATATCAAACATTTACCTTTAAAAACATGTACAAATGGTCATGTACTGCATTATTTTAACCCAGACTGAGTTGAACTTCCATAATACTGTTAACATAAATATAGAAGATTCCATTATAATAACATCCCTAAGGGCAAGTAATCTGCATTTAGGACCATGAGCTGAAGATTTTATTTAAAAAAAAAAAAAAGGCAAAATGGAAATATGACTTTCAGATATTCTGTCCCAAATCTTTTTAGTGTTATGACTGATGTAAAAACCTTTTTTTTAAGTTGAAAAATGTCTCACCTGGTGTCATCCATTGCCTGACTGCCTAAGGGCCATTGTTCACACCACAAAGGTAAGACTTGCTTTAGAACCAGAAGTTGTCTTGCCTTTGGCTGGAAGACAAACTACATATTAGAGGAAATGTATAATTTAGTAGCTTCTTATACTTTTGATATGTACACGTTTTTTAAAAGGACTAATGTTAATTTACATAGTGATTTGCAATTGCATATAAAACTACAAAGGGAAGATTGTACCGGGTGATTACAATAACAACTTTTTAAATTATACTTGAGCCTGATCAATCCAGTCTCCTTCAAGACCAGCAGATTGAACCTGGTGTTTGACCAAACTGATGGGTAAAATATTTCTAGGAAGTTTTTTTTGTTTGGTCAGTCAACACAAGCTAGTTACAAATACCTTTGCCAAACATGACCTATACAAAGTTTAAAATCTTGGGCACACTTGGAATTTAGTCACATCACATAAGGAACACTGGTTCAGGAGTTCAAAAAAAAATCATGGTCTCAATATACACAGAAATGCTGTCCTAAAGGTAAAGGGTGAAAATTATTACTAATAATGTTTCCTTATTCTTGCCCTGAACCTTACTTCCTGCCCAATATCAGACTGATATGATTTTTGAATCATTCATTCATTCACCAACAATATTTGCAGTTACCCTGTTAAGAGGTGGACAGTGGCTCAGTTCACTTCTATATTTTTAAGCTCCCACACCTATTTTCAAAAATGAAAAAATGGAAAAAGAATAATGCCAACACTGTGGTACACTTTAAGTCTTTACATCTCATAAATTAAAACCATAAAGTCACAGTACAACTATGCTATTTGTAGGATAATTACAGAATAGTATATGAAACAGTTAGTTTATAGTACCCTACCGGCTATATGATGTAGTAAAAGGACACAGATCTACAGTTATATAATGAATATCTTTCAGTTCTCTTAGTGTATCTCTGTGTATAGAAGTTCATAGTTGATGATGATATTATTTGAAGCCTTTTGAGCATGTGAGGGCTGGACCAAGGGGCCTTCATCCCACCCCACTCTCCCACGATAGTGGGAAATAGCTTTGATTCTTGTCCTCACAAATCTTGAATTCTTAGCAGGGAGACAACTTTCCCAAAGGCATTTAGGGTACAGGACTGAGGGGGCTCTGAGGGCCATAATTATTACAATAGGGCAGAACAAGCATCAGAGAGGGAGCCCAGTCTTGCTGGGAGAGTCTTCTGAACTGAAACTTGAAGGATGGGATATGAGTTATCCAGTGGAATGATAATGACACGTAGAGAGGGTCCAGGAGGCTCCAAGGGCATTCCCAAACGCACAGGCATTTGAATAAACATGGAATACTTGGGAACTGAAGTTAAAGTTAAAGGAGGGTCCTGAAAAAGGAAAGTATATCTATATATATATACATACACACACATGTGTATATGTATAACTTTTGCTGTACACCTGAAACTAACACAGCATTGTAAATTAACTATACTTCAATTTTTTAAATGGCTAAAAAACATAAAAGAAGATATAAATAAATGAAAGGAAAAACCATGTACTTTATAGATTTGAATACTTGATATAAATAGAGATGTTAATGATTCCCCCTGCAAAAACGTTAAAGGAAGGTCTTTTCAGCATCAAGGTTAGATTTTTGGTCTCAAGTCCAGAATTGTTGATATGTACCTGAATGTTCAGTTTGGAAATCCAGGCTGGACATTCACAAAAAAATGATCAGGAGATTCTCAGTCCCGAAACCAGAGGGTTTCTTTTTGTTTTGTTTGCTGTGTTTTAAATAAGACATCCTATGACAGAGATAATGAAGCTTAATAAATAAAACATCTGTTTGAGAACAGTGGTTTTCACATTTGAAATGGCTACCCCTTTGGCTTACGAAATGCATTTTGTGGGTCTTGAGACTAGCATTTTTAGAATAAAATGTAATAGGAAAAAACCAAAACAGAAAGAAAATATCTGAGAATATCCCACATATTGAGAATGTTATTTCGTGAAATATCTATTTCATTTTGTGTATGTGGGAAGCAGGGGAGCAACGTTATTTCTTACTATTTGGGTGGTCATGGTCACAAAATTTTTGAAAAAAATGCTGACATAGAATAGAAGTTAACCAAAAAAGCTACTGAATTAGAAAGCTGAAGACATTTTACGAATGCAGAGATACTGGTGACATGAAAATTTCAGTGCTTTGGAGAAAAAGAGATAGAAGGTGAACTAAAAAGGATTTGAAGATCTGGGACCATCAAATAGTATTCCAGGGTTTCAGCCTATAGTATTGATTCAACTAGTATCCATTTGTGAAACTGGGATGTCTTCCTCTGTCTGCCCAGCTAACTCTGGCACATCCTACAAATGGCTTACACATCGCTCCCTCAGATCTTCCTTGCTGCTCCTCTTGTTACAATCTCTCATTCTGCTTCTCACCTTTCCTTTATAGCACTTATCACAATTATATACTCATTTGTGTTTATCTAATGTTTCTCTCTTGGTTTCTAAATGAACTTTAAACTCAGAGGTCAGGTTTTACTTCTGGTGTTGATTGCTACATAATGCCTGCAAGGCATTCAATTCTCATTTAAGGACCAGAGGGGCAGGAGAAATTGTGAAAGATGTTAGATGGGCAAAAAGACTATGGGGTGTCCTGTCTAGCTCACCCTTCTGTGTTTTCTGAGAAGTTCACTGCCTGTATTTTTTATTCTGTATTTTGTAGAAAACTGATAGTAATGCAAATGATTCTCATCCATGGAAACGCAGGGGGTTTTGGTGAATATGCAATTGATTAATACCCATGGATACTGACTAGTTTTGCATTAGTAACAAGTTCATCTCAGCATTCCTAATTGCCTATATAGGTGTATTCTTTAAGTTTTCCTTTCAAACCAGTTGTAAATGTTCACATTCCTCTCATTAACTAATAAGTTATATAAAATCTTTGATATGTGTTCATTTTATTTGTATGAGAGCCATGATTTTATCTTTAAAAAATTATATCCTAATAGGAGGGGGAAAAGGAAGAAAGAAAGAAAATGGAGCCTTGGCTAGCAGGAAAGAACATGTGGCCATGGCTGAGGACTGGTGTGACCCAGTTGTGGTTATATTAAGAGAAAGAGTCTGATGAAGCAAAGAGAAGGAAGGCATCAGAAAGAAGGCTCATTTGATAAACTTAACCAGAGACAGCAATGTAGCACTCTTAGAAAGGAGAGTTTATTTTATTTAAACAGAGACATAAACCTAAATATAACACGTGAAAGCCAATACCTGTTCCTTCCATATATTCTATACTGGCGAGGCTTTCCATTTTTAGAAGCTACAGCCTAGAGGACCTGACACAGCTTCAGAGACGATTCAGAAGAAAGTTCTATTTTTTTTCCATTGTTCACCTGCAAGCTGGCATACGTCCTATGTAGTTCTCATCAAAGTCACCTACTGACAAAATGAACTAATTAACCATTATGATATGTCACTTAAATAGAGCACAGAGGAAGTCCTACAGCGAAAAGTCAGTATTACCTAGCAAAAAGCAATTGGAAACGTATTTAAATGAGCAAGGGTATCTTTCACTAAGAAAAAAATGGCATCAGTAAAGCTAAAACTTGCTTATCTTCAACATCACCAACCTATTAATTAGAATGGCTAAGATCCTTAAATTGAATTCAGGTGGTTTATTTCAATTCAAAAATTAAGTTAATCAGAGCTTCCCTATAGCTTTATAAAATTAAATTCCATTTACTAAATCTGGACACAGAGTCTGAGCAGAATTTGGTTTGGGTTCCATGGTCTAAATATTTATAATAGGTCTCAAATGAGTGTTCACATAACTCTGAGTAATAGGTACTGATTCTACAACAAAAAGGCATTATGCTACACATTCCAGCAGTAACATAAAATGCATAAATGTGCCATATTCAGCAGAACAATTGTGAAGGTCCTACCCGTGATATAACGCATCATAATAAACCCAAGTGGTTTCTTGCAGTCATCACAATCAAGACTGTCTGGCACGAATTTTATATGCATTTTCATTGCAAAGGTTTTTTTCAACTGTAAGCAAACATAACAACGTTTCAAAAGGCAAAAAAAAAGCAACTTGTACAATGTTCCTACAAGTTCATACAACACAGACTTGAATCTGCAACAGGCACAGACACACGTGCATACATCCTGGCATAATATAAACCTAAATTACAAGCAATGCTTTCCTTTAGATAGCATTTCACTATTCACAAAACATCTCTGAGTACATCATCTTCCTCACACTTTTGTAAGGTCATTCACTGTTATCATCCCCATTTTATAGATGAAGAAATCAAGGTTAGAAGTCTGGTTTGTGGCCACACAACTGAAAAGAGGTAAGGTCAGATACTAATCAAGGTCTTCTGTTTCCAATTTTCATGTCTCATCCTCTAAACATAACTCATCCAGGTAAAACAAAAATCATTATGACATGCTGTTCACTGCTGCAATGAAAACAATTCATACTGCCTGGATTAAAGTCCCAGCTCCACCACTTATTAGCTATGTGTTTCTAGCCAAGTTACTTAACCTCTCTGTGCTTATTTCACCAGCTCTAAACTTGGGATAACAGTATCACCTGTCTTAAGCACTGTAACAAGAATTAAAATATTTATGAAGCACTTAAAACAGTGTCTGGCACCTAGAAAATAAAATACAGTTCTTCAACTTTCAGCAAATCAAAGTTAACACATGGACCCTGAGTGCCTGGTTCACTGCCTGGACACCTGCTGACTGTCATGTATCTGATGATCCATGGGCTGAAGGTGCAGTAAGGTGGAGCTTCCAGCATTGATGCCCACATTCTCCCCAGGAATCCTTCCCTGAGGGGTTGGGGAGCTCCCTTCTCCACATTTACTGAGCAATTTCATAGTGTCCTATCCAAAGACATGGAGGAACTCTGCCACTTGGGACTCAGAGCCTCTTTCTAGCCTTGGGTAATAATTATACAGTATATTTCGAGCAGTGATGCTCTTTTCTATTTTAATTTGTTGCAGACAATAACCACTGCCTCTTATTGAGCAACTACTAGATGTAAAACACTGTGTTAGGTGCTTTCAGCCATTTTGTACTCCTTACAAAGTATGCACCATTACCTCCATTTAAAAAGTGAGACTCGGGCTTCCCTGGTGGCACAGTGGTTAAGAATCCACCTGCCAATGCAGGGGACATGGGTTTGAGCCCTGGTCCGGGAAGATCCCACATGCCACAGAGCAACTAAGCCCATGCGCCACAACCACTGAGCCTGCACTCCAGAGCCCGCGAGCCACAACTACTGAGCCCACGTACCACAACTACTGAAGCCTGTGCGCCTAGAGCCCGTGCTCCACAACAAGAGAAGCCACTGCAATAAGAAGCCTGTGCACCACAAACAAAGAGTAGCCCTGCTCGCCGCAACTAGAGAAAGCCCGTGCGCAGCAATGAAGACCCAACACAGCCAAAAAATAAATAAAATAAAATTTTAAAATAAATATAAATAAATAAAAGGTGAGACTCTAAGGAGTTAGTTTACCCAAAGACCCAGCAAGTTGTAAAACCCACATTTAGCTGGCTCACAGGTGCTGTCTGACTCCAAAAGCTCTGCCCTTGACATCATACAGTGTTTCCTCCAAGGGCCAAATCAAGCAATATTCATGTGTCCTATCTTGTTTTATATTAGAATAAAACCAAATTGATCCTATTTTGTTTTATGCTCTGCATTGTTTCACAAGGACCTGAAATTCCTTACATAAACATATGAACTAAATAACAGTTTTCTGAGAGGATGAAAAACAGAAAAGAGAAAACAGAGTGGAAACCAGATAAAAAGTTAGCCTATGAAACTCATGAGATAAAGGTGGGTGAAAATGGCTAGTACTGGACCGTGATTCAACTTCCCATCAGCACTGAAGCGTTAACTCCTTTCCCTCTACTGAGGGAGGAGCATGAAACATTAAGATTATGTAGGGCCCCAGCGGAGGGTATGTCTAAGCACACATTAGGCACTGTTGAATAAAGCGGTGTTGAACCATTCGACAACCATCATTAATTAGCCAAGCAAACCTGACTTCTAATTTCAATTTGACCATTAACTATCTGGGTGATTTTAAGCTAGTTTTTCACCTGTAAAATAGTATTTATCTCACAAGGTGATTCAGAGCACTGAATGAGTGACTGTACTGTAAGGGATACTGTCTGACAAATAATATAATAAGAACTCAATAATTGATAGGTAGCTATTAGGACAACATTCTTGTAATCTTTTCCTCCTTTTCTCCTCTTCTCCTTTTTTCTCTCTCTCCCTCCCACCTTCTTCCTTCCCCTTCCTTTTACTTCCCTTCCTTTTCTGGCTGGTCACCTAGAGAATTTATTTCAATTCCATCCAGGTCTAGAGATTTCTAAGCACTTTGGGGATCAGCTCTAAAGCGCTATCTAAGATAGCCAAGTACTAGCTAAGGAAAAGCGAGGATGTGAGATAAGTAAATATGGCTTCTGGCATAAGGAATTCATACTCTTCACAAAGAATGGACAAATATATATATTTTCCTGCCTACCAGCTGAGGAGATGAGACTGGATAAAGAAGCTTAAGGAAACAGGCACTGGTAAATAGATCATTTGGGACATGATATGGTGAAGGAAGGGCTAGAAATCTGCAGAGGATATTTCAGGAGCATGTAGATGAGAGGGACCACATACAATAATAAAAAATTATAATAACACACTTAAAAGAGAACAAAAAGGGGTTTTTGTTTGTTTTTACTGAGAGCTTCATTAAAGAGAAGTAGCTGGAGAAAGAAGGGAAGATAGGAGGAAAGAGGTGGGAGGAAAGGGCAATCCAGGATCGTGTGCAGCAAACACACTCCAGGACCCCCAACTCCCTGGACTCCGTACCAAGCACCTACAGTGCACTGAGAAAGTAAATCAAATACATGCTATACACTTTACCCTGGCAAATGCCTCACATCAAAGAAGATGGCAGGGGTCAAGGAGTAAAAGTATATCAGCTTCTAATGGACCCTTTCCTGGCCAGAGGTTCCAACTTTTGCCTTCTGCAATGAAAAGATGATCCTTACTGAACAAGATATCACAACTAATGCTGGGAAGGTCCCATGTAAAAATTTGAGAAGTTGGCTTTTGTGAAGAACCCTCTTGATTCCAAATGTCACAAGACTAAGATTTCAGAAGAGAATTCTAGTATTTATTTGCTCCAGAGTATGTGAATGAATTCACAGGGATGAAGAGCGTGGATTATGGGGGAAGCACCGGCTTTGGAACCACAGAGACCTGGGTCTGCTTTTCCCCTGTGGGACCGTGACCGTGGTTCCTGGCCTCTTTGGGCCTCAGATTTCTCAAGGTTGACATGAGAATTAAGCCCAGTAACTGTAAGTCATCTAAAAGAGATGAAATATAAGAGACACTAGAACATTTTTTTTGTAGCTAACTCAAACAGAAAGGGAGATCATAAATCCATTATTGAAAATAATAAAAGATGTTTGTTTTGGAAATACAACTTCTGAGAACTGTAAAATCATGTCCTAAGAAGTTACTGTGTACTTTCATTTTTACCTTTCTTAGTTCGGAGATCAATTAAACCGGTAAGTCGTATTTCTAAGAGCATTATACTATATATACATATATAATTATTACAGATGCTTAAAATCTTTTGATGGCTTTTTAATTGTTTTAAAAGGGTAAAGTCAGTGTTTACATGCCACCCCAAGCAATAATTCTGTCAGGTCCCCTTAAAACAGGGCTGAGCTTGATCCCTCCTTGGAAGCGAACCCTGCAACAAGATGCAAGGTGTGGCCACAACTCCTAACTCATGTCGGTGGCTCCACTGTGGATTGGGTTCCACCCTCTGCAGTCTGTGGGAACCTTACCAAAGATGAGTTTGGTAAAACTGTGCCTTGCGGCACTTTGCCTGTTGGAATGCCCAATGCTAACATCAACCCAATCATACTCATTCCTCCTCACCAGGGCCACAATAGACAGTGCATTAAAATGAACATAGATGCTCTTGCAAGCTTATTCTAGAACAAACACACAAGACTGAACAGAGAGAGCCTCTCAAATCTTACATTGAAGTTATCATCCAGGGCAATCGGATTGCTGGCTTTGGAAATGATTTGCTGTACCACAGCCAGTAGAGTTTCCTCCCTTGTAAATTTCTGGTCGAACCCAAATACATCATGCTGAACAATACAAGGTTTCTGGCAAATCAATCTTCAGAGGTTCAGAGGGGTCTATCTGGAAGCATCACGGTATGATGGTGGGTTAGGAGTCTGTGTACATCTACTTGTTCAGCATGGAAGTCACTAGATTTCTCAGTTTTCTCAAGTGCAAATTGTATCTGTGGCACAGGGTTATTTAATGAATGCCCGAGAAAATTCCAAAGACAAGTTAACCTACAGTGGACACTAAAGAGTGTTATTAATATTGTTACAGGTTCTTATGAAAAGAATCAGAGATAATACTTAGTGCCCAGCTCAAGATGACAGAATCTCAGATGCTCCTGCTAACATCTATGAAATAATTCAGTAAGTTACACTGTTGCTTCCTCTCTCTCTCTCTCTCTGGCCTCCACTCCTCCCTGACCCCCCTCAAAAAAATCAGTTCTCACTGTTTTGTTTTGTTTTTTCACATCTTTATTGGAGTATTATTGCTTTACAATGGTATGTTAGTTTCTGCTGTATAACAAAGTGAATCAGCTATACATATACATACATCCCCATATATCCTCCCTCTTGCATCTCCCTCCCACCCTCCCTATCCCACCCCTCTAGGTGGTCACAAAGCACTGACCTGATCTCCCTGTGCTATGCAGCTGCTTCCCACTAGCTAACAATTTTACATTTGGTAGTGTATCTATGTCCATGCCACTCTCTCACTTCGTCCCAGCTTACCCTTCCCCCTCCCCGTGTCCTCAATTCAATTCTCTATGTCTGCACCTTTATTCCTGTCCTGCACCTAGGTTCTACAGAACCATTATTGGTTTTTCCTTTTTCTTAGATTCCATATATGTGTGTTAGCATATGGTATTTGTCTTTCTCTTTCTGACTTACTTCACTCTGTATGACAGACTCTAGGTCCATCCACCTCGCTACAAATAACTCAATTTCGTTTCTTTTTATGGCTGAGTAATATTCCATTGTAGATATGTGCCATATCTTCTCTATCAACTCACCTGTCGATGGGCACTTAGGTTGTTTCCATGTCCTGGGAATTGTAAATAGAGCTGCAATGAACATTGTGGTACATGACTCTTTTTGAATTATGGTTTTCTGAGGGTATATGCCCAGTAGTGGGATTGCTGGGTCATATGGTAGTTCTATTCTTAGTTTTTTGAGAAACCTGCATCCTGTTCTCCATAGTGGCTATATCAATTTACATTCCCACCAACAGTGCAAGAGGGTTCCCATTTCTCCACATGATGATGGCCATTCTGACTGGTGTGAGATGATATCTCACTGTAGTTTTGATTTGCATTTCTCTAATGACTAGTGATGTTGAGCATCCTTTCATGTGTTTGTTGGCAATCTGTATATCTTCTTTGGAGAAATGTCTATTTAGGTCTTCTGCCCATTTTTGGATTGGGTTGTTTGTTTTTCTGATATTGAGCTGCATGAGCTGCTTGTAAATTTTGGAGATTAATCCTCTGTCAGTTGCTTCAATTACAAATATGTTCTCCCATTCTGAGGGTTGTCTTTTGGTCTTGTTTATGGTTTCCTTTCCCGTGCAAAAGCTTTTAAGTTTCATTAGGTCCCATTTGTTTATTTTTGTTTCTATTTCCATTTCTCTAGGAGGTGGGTCAAAAAGGATCTTGCTGTGATTTATGTCATAGAGTGTTCTGCCTATGTTTTCCTCTGAGAGTTTGATAGTGTCTGGCCTTACATTTAGGTCTTTAATACACTTTGAGATTATTTTTATGTATGGTGTTAGAGAGTGTTCTAATCTCATTCTTTTACATGTAGCTATCCAGTTTTCCTGGCACCACTTATTGAAGAGACTGTCTTTTCTCCATTATATATTCTTACCTCCTTTATCAAAGATAAGGTGACCATATGTGCGTGGGTTTATCTCTGGGCTTTCTATCCTGTTCCATCGATTTATATATCTCTTTTTGTGCTAGTACCATATTGTCATGATTACTGTAGCTTTGTAGTATAGTCTGAAGTCAAGGAGGCTGATTCCCCCAACTCCACTTTTCTGTCTCAAGATTGCTTTGGCTACTCAGGGTCTGTTGTGTTTCCATATAATTGTAAAATTTTTTGTTCTAGTTCTGTGAAAAATGCCTTTGGTAGTTTGATAGGGATTGCACTGAATCTGTAGATTGCTTTGGGTAGTATAGTCATTTTCACAATGTTGATTCTCCTAATCCAAGAACATGGTATATCTCTCCATCTGTTGGTATCATCTTTAATTTCTTTCCTCAGTGTCTTATAGTTTTCTGCATACAGGTCTTTTGTCTCCTTACGTAGGTTTATTCCGAGGTATATTATTCTTTTTGTTACAATGGTAAATGGGAGTGTTTCCTTAATTTCTCTTTCAGATTCTTCATCATTAGTGTTTAGGATTGCAAGAGATTTCTGTGCATTAATTTTGTAGCCTGCTACTCTACCAAATTCATTGATTAGCTCTAGTAGTTTTCTGGTAGCATCTTTAGGATTCTCTACATATAGCATCATGTCATCTGCAAACAGTGACGGTTTTACTTACACTTTTACAATTTGGATTCCTTTTATTTCATTTTCTTCTCTGATTGCTGCGCCTAAAACTGTCAAAACTATGTTGAATAATAGTGGTGAGAGTGGGCAACCTTGTCTCGTTCCTGATCTTAGTGGAAATGGTTTCAGTTTTTCACCATTGAGAACGATGTTGGCTGTGGGTTTGTCATATATGGCCTTTATTACGTTGAGGTAAGTTCCCTCTATGCCTACTTTCTAGAGGGTTTTTATCATAAATGGTGTTGAATTTTGTCAAAAGCTTTTTCAGCAGCTATTGAGATGATCACATGGTTTTTCCCCTTCAATTTGTTAATATGGTTTATCACATTGATTGATTTGAGTATTGAGGAATCCTTGCATTTCTGTGATTAAACCCCACTTGATCATGGTGTACGATCCTTCTAATGTGCTGTTGGATTCTGTTTGCTAGCATATTGTTGAGGATTTTTGCCTCTACGTTCATCAGTAATACTGGCCTGTAGTTTTCTTTTTTGGGCCATCTTTGTCTGGTTTTGGTATCAGGGTGATGGTGGCCTCATAGAATGAGTTTGGGAGTGTTCCTCCCTCTGCTATAGTTTGGAAGAGTTTGAGAAGGATAGGTGTTAGCTCTTCTCTAAATGTTTGATAGAATTCGCCTGTGAGGCCATCTCTTCTGGGCTTTTGATTTTTGGAAGATTTTTAATCACAGTTTCAATTTCAGTGCTTGTGATTGGTCTATATATTTCCTATTTCTTCCTGGTTCAGTCTCAGAAGATTGTGCTTTTCTAAGAATTTGTCCGTTTCTTCCAGGTTGTCCAATTTATTGGCATATAGTTGCTTGTAGTAATCTCTCATGATCCTTTGTATTTCTGCAGTGTCAGTTGTTACTTCCCCTTTTTCATTTCTAATTCTGTTGAATTGAGTCTTCTCCCTTTTTTTCTTGATGAGTCTGCCTAATGGTTTATCAATGTTCTATATCTTCTCAAAGAACCAGCTTTTAGTTTTATTGATCTTTGCTATTATTTCCTTCATTTCTTTTTCATTTATTTCTGATCTGAGCTTTATGATTTCTTTCCTTCTGCTAACTTTGGGGTTTTTTTTGTTCTTCTTTCACTAATTGCTTTAGGTGTAAGGTTAGGTTGTTTATTTGAGATGTTTCTTGTTCCTTGAGGTAGGACTGTATTGCTATAAACTTCACTCTTAGAACTGCTTTTGCTGCATCCCATAGGTATTAGGTCATCGTGTTTTCATTGTCCTTTGTTTCTAGGTATTTTTTGATTTCCTCTTTGATTTCTTCAGTGATCTCTTGGTTATTTACTACTATATTGTTTAGCCTCCATGTGTTTGTATTTTTTGCAGATTTTTTCCTGTAATTGAAATCTAATCTCATGGTGTTGTGGTTGGAAAAGATACTTGATACGACTTCAATTTTCTCAAATTTACCAAGGTTTGTTTTGTTAACCAAGATATGATCTATCCTGGAAAATGTTCCATTAGCACTTGAGAAGAAACTGTATTCTGTTGTTTTTGGATGGAGTGTCCTATAAATATTAATTAAGTCCATCTTGTTTAATGTATCATTTAAAGCTTGTGTTTCCTCATTTATTTTCATTTTGGTTGATCTGTCCATTGGTGAAAGTGTGGTGTCAAAGTTCCCTACTATGACTGTGTTACTGTCGATTTCCCCTTTTATGGCTGTTAGCATTTGTCTTATGTATTGAGATGCTCTTATGTTGGGTGCATACATATTTACAATTGTTATATCTTCTTCTTGGAGTGATCCCTTGATCATTATGTAGTGTCCTTCTTTATCTCTTGTAATAGCCTTTATTTTAAAAGCTACTTTGTCAGATATGAGAATTGCTATGCCAGCTTTCTTTTGATTTCCATTTGCATGGAATATCTTTTTCCATCCCTTCACTTTCAGTCTGGATGTGTCCCTAGGTCTGAAGTGGGTCTCTTGTAGACAGCATATGTATAGGTCTTGTTTGTGTATCCATTCAGAGAGTCTATTTCTTTTGGTTGGAGCATTTAATCCATTTACATTTAAGGTAGTTATCGATATGTATTTTCCTATTACCATTTTCTTAATTGTTTTGGGTTTGTTACTGCAGGTCTTCTCCTTCTCTTGTGTTTCCTGCCTAGAGAATTTCCTTTAGCATTTGTCATAAAGCTGGTTTGGTGGTGCTGAATTCTCTTAGCTTTTGCTTCTCTGTAAAGGTTTTAATTTCTCCGTCGAATCTGAATGAGATCCTTGCTGGGTAGAGTATTCCTGCTTGTAGGTTTTTCCCTTTCGTTACTTCAAGTATGTCCTGCCACTCCCTTCTGGCCTGCAGAGTTTCTGCAGAAAGATCAGCTGTTAACCTTACGGGATTCCCTTGTATGTTAATTGTTGCTTTTCTGTTGCTGCTATTAACATTTTATCTTTGTATTTAATTTTTGATAGTGATTAACATGTGGCTTGGCGTGTTTCTCCTTGGATTCATCCTCTATGGGACTCTCTGTACTTCCTGGACTTGATTAACTATTTCCTTTCTGATATTAGGGCAGTTTTCAACTATAATCTCTTCAAATATTTTCTCAGTCCCCTTTCTTTTTCTCTTCTACTTCTGGGACCCCTATAATTCGAATGTTGGTGCATTCGATGTTGTTCCAGAGGTCTCTGAGATAGTTCTCAATTCTTTTCATTCTTTTCTCTTTATTCTGCTCTGTGGTATTTATTTCCACTATTTTATCCTCCAGGTCACCTATCTGTTCTTCTGCCTCAGTTATTCTGCTATTGATTCCTTCTAGAGAATTTTTAATTTCATTTATTGTGTTGTTTATCATTGTTTGTTTGCTCTTTAGTTCTTCTAGGTCCTTGTTAAACGTTTCTTGTATCTTCTCCATTCTATTTCTAAGATTTTGGATCATCTTTACTATCATTACTCTGAATTCTTTTTCAGGTAGACTGACTATTTCCTCTTCATTTGTTTAGTCTGGTTGGGTTTTGCCTTGCTCCTTCATCTGCTGTGTGTTTCTCTGTCTTCTCATTTGGCTTAACTTACTGTGTTTGGGGTCTCCGTTTCACAGGCTGCTGGTTCGTAGTTCCTGTTGTTTTTGGTGTCTGCTCCCAGTGGGTAAGGTTGGTCTAGTGGGTTTGCAGGCTTCCTGTTGGAGGGGACTGGTGCCTGTGTTCTGGTGGATGAGGCTGGATCTTGTCTTTCTGGTGGGCAGGACCACAACCAGTGGTGTGTTTTGGGGTGTCTGTGAACTCATTATGATTTTAGGCAGCCTCTCTGCTAATGCGTGGGGTTGTGTTCCTGTCTTGCTAGTTGTTTGTCATAGGGTGTCCAGCACTGTAGCTTGCTGGTCCTTGAGTGGAGCTGGGTCTTAGCCTTGAGAAGGAGATCTCTGGGAGAGCTTTCGCCGTTTGATATTACATGGGGCCAGGAGGTCTCTGGTGGACCAATGTCCTGAACTCGGCTCTCCCACCTCAGAGGCTCAGGCATGACACCCAGCCAGAGCACAAAGACCCTGTCAACCACATGGCTCAGAAGAAAAGCGAGATAAAAAAGAAAGGAAAAATAAATAAATAAAACAAAGCTATTAAATTAAAAAAGTTATTAAAAATAAAAAAAATAAAAAGTAATTTAAAAAAGAAAAAAAAAAGAAAGGAAGAAGAGAACCACCAAACCAAAAATCATATCCTCCAATGATAACAAGCACTAAAAACTATACTAAAACGCAAACAAACAAAAACAACAAAACAGAACCCTAGGACAAATGGCAAAAGCAAAGCTATACAGACAAAGTCACACAAAGAAGCATATACATACACACTCACAAAAAGAGAAATAGGAATAAAAATATATATATATATATATATATATAAAAAATTTAAAAATTAAGAGAGCACCTAAATCAATAAACAACTCTACCAATGATAATAAGCTCTAAATACTAAACTAAGATAAACATAAAACCAGAAACAAATTAGATGCAGAAAGCAAACCCCAAGTACACAGTTCCTCCCAAAGTCCACCACCTCAATTTTGGGATGATTCGTTGTCTATTCAGGTATTCCAGAGATACAGCATACATCAAGTTGATTGTGGATATTTAATCCGCTGCTCCTGAGGCTGCTGGGAGAGATTTCCCTTTCTCTTCTTTGTTTGCACAGATCCTGGGGTTCAGCTTTGGATTTGGACCTGCCTCTGCATGTAGGTCGCCTGAGGCATCTGTTCCCCACCCAGACAGGACAGAGTAAAAGGAGCAGCTGATTAGGGGGCTCTGGCTCACTCAGGCCAAGGGCGAGGGAGGGGTACAGAGTGCAGGGTGAGCCTGCGGCGGCAGAGGCCAGCATGACGTTGCAACAGCCTGAGGCACACTGTGTGTTCTCCCGGGGAAGTTATCCCTGGATCACGGGACCCTGGCAGTGGCTGGCTGCACAGGCTCCCCGGAAGGGGTGTGTGGATAGTGACCTGTGCTCGCACACAGGCTTCTTGGTGGTGGCAGCAGCAGCCTTAGCGTCTCATGCCCGTCTGTGGTGTCTGCACTGATAGCCGTGGCTCACGCCCATCCATGGAGCTCATTTAGGCAGTGTTCTGGATCCCCTCCCCTTGCACAGCCCGAAACAGTGGTCTCTTGCCTTTTAGGCAGGTCCTGAGTTTTTCGTGGACTCCCTCCCAGCTAGCTGTCACCCCCTTCAGGCTGTGTTCACGCAGCCAACCCCAGTCCTCTCCGGGCGCTCCGACCGAAGCCCGAGCCTCAACTCCCAGCCCCGCCCACCCCGGCGGGTAAGCAGCCAAGCCTCTCAGGCTCGTAAGTGCTGGTTGGCACCGATCCTCTGTGCAGGAATCTCTCCCCTTTTCCCTCCGCACCCCTGTTGCTGCGCTCTCCTCCGTGGCTCCGAAGCTTCCCCCCACCCATCCCCCATCTCTGCCAGTGAAGGGGCTTCCTAGTGTGTGGAAACCTTTCCTCCTTCACAGCTCCCTCCCAGAGGTGCAGGTCCCATCCCTATTCTTTTGTCCCTGTTTATTCTTTTTTCTTTTGCCCTACCCAGGTACGTGGGGAGTTTCTTGCCTTTTGGGAGGTCTGAGGTCTTCTGCCAGCATTCAGTAGGTGTTCTGTAAGAGTTGTTCCATGTGTAGACGTATTTCTGATGTATCTGTGGGGAGGACAGTGATCTCCACGTCTTACCCCTCCGCCATCTTGAAGGCACCCCCTAACTTTTCCTCAGTGTTTCTTTTGTTAATGTGCCAATCACGGAGGACATGGAGGAGGTGTTATTTCCTTTTCAACTCTGTTTCTAACACATAAATATAGGGCAAAGACTCCTTTTGACCAGATTCTTTCACTGACAGTGTTTGTTTGTGAAGTTTGGACTGAATCTGAGACACACTTGCATTAACCACTTTGGATCCTGTGGCCTACATAACTTCATTCTCATTTCCTCCAAACTTACCTTTCCAGACAGTCTGTATTTTCCCCTGTCTTTGATTTTCTATTATTTTATATTTTTCTATCTTATTATATGTGAACTTGTAATCTACCTCAAATCCTTTTTGAGTAAATATGTATATGCACAGATAAATGAGCAAATATGTTTTATTCTCTTGAGGGCTTAGCTCTTACGCTTTGGGAATTTTGGTGATCAAATTTCACTTCCAATCCAGTATCCATCCTGAGCCTAGGCTTTTTGGTACAGTTACCGACTTGCCTTTCTCTATCACCCAAACTCCTTCATTACATAGGCCCTGCATTCTTTCATTATCATTTAATAGATTTAATATGTATGCCTTTGTGAAGTCACCTTGTCTATCCTTAAAGGAACTTGGCGAAAGCACCAACAGCATCTCTTTGTGCAACCTGGAACCCATGTCTACACAGAAGTGTCAGTGGGTGCATGCAGCCCCTCCCCCATTCTCTCAGCATCCCACTGGAGGTATCCTAGGGCTGAGATGCAGCTGTATGCACTGTGGTGCTGGATTTCAGCAGGGGGCCTCCAGAAGTGTTCGCCGTCCTCTTTTTATAAAGCGAGCATGGGATGGCCTTGTGGGATTCATGGACGGCTTTGGAACCAAAGTCTAAGCTTGGATATAACCTGATCAGGGGAGAGCTGGGAAAGGTGGCCACCTGACACCTACAGACCCTGGCAGCCCCAGAACCTTGTGTCCCATAATAACTGAGTTTGCATATAACCACTCCTGTTGGGAGGAAGCATCCCTAGTTCCATTTGGCTAATTTCTAGGCATTCTAGAAAGAGCTCTTGGGATCATTTTTCTGTCAATCTGCTTATTTCTCTCATCCATCCATCCACCAACCCACTCAGCAAAAGACCGAATATCTACTCTGTGACAGCATTGGAGACAAAAAACAGACAAGACATGATCCTGGCCTCCAAGGAGTGGATTGAGTCTTAAAGAGGGAAGTGTATACACAAGTGAATAAGGGGACAAAAGTGTTCCAAGTGCAAAGGTAGGGGTGTGTTCAGGGTGTGGTGTAGGCATAGAAGAAGAGTCATCCATTCTACCAGGAGTCAGGAAAGCCTTCGTCTGGCTCTTGACAGATGAGGGTGTACCTGCAGGCTGGGCATGAAGGGAGGTTTGGGAGACAGAATAACATTCCAGTGGGCAGATGGGCTCAGAGCAAAAGATGAAGTCCAATGATGGGACCAACTTGAAAGATAATTAGGATATATCAGGGATCACCATTTGTAGGACTGTATACCAGCTCAGCTCAAGACTGAGTGGATTCATTGAAAGGACATTAGCTGAGTTTTATATTAAGTCCCAAACACTAATTTAAGTATTAACATATATTATCTTCAAAACAATTCTTTATATAGCTTTATCTTTTTTGTTCTTTCAAATTAAAGACCAAATAAACCTGTTGAATTAAATTTCTCTTGGTCACACAGCTTATGTTAGAAACAGAATCTTAAACTAACTCTATCTGGACTTCCCTGGTGGCGCAGTGGTTAGGAATCTGCCTGCCAATGCAGGGGACATGGGTTCGAGCCATGGTTCAGGAAGATCCCACGTGCCACAGAGCAGCTAAGCCTGTGCACCACAACTGCTGAACCTGCGCTCTAGAGCCTGCGAGCCACAACTACTGAGCCCGCGTGCTGCGACTACAGAAAGCCCGTGTGCAGCAACGAAGACCCAATGCAGCCAAAACTAAATAAATAAATTTATTTTAAAAAACCTAACTCTATATGAATCTACATTCATGTTTTCCCTCTATAACTTCATGTATGTCTGGGAAACACATGGATTTTATCTACTTATTTATAACCCACTTTATTTCATCTATCATAACAATCACTGTAAATTACCCAACGACCACAATCACAATCCTGAGTAAAATGGTAACAGCAAATCATGAGTGATTTTCTTACAAAATACTCTGTTTAGGAAGTATATTAATTTAATATATAGGATTTTTACAAAAGGCAAAAATCCCCTTTTGTTAAATATATACATGTCATGTATTACTGAGTACCTCATCTATATTTTTCACAATAAATTCTCAAAGCAAAAGAAAGATATGGATATTATTATTCTTATTTTGCAGATAGAAAAACTAAAGGTTAATAAGTTTGATAATATATCCAAAGGCATAAAGGCAATAAGTTACAAATCCAGGATCCAAATTTAGGTCATTAAGATTTCAAACCCCATGCTCTTATATATTATAAGAACAAGACTAGAGGTAACGGAACTTTTTCTACTATTTAATTAGTTTTTACATATTCAAATTCCTGACCTGTTCCCTTAAATTCCTGCTCTGATCTCAACAAAACAAGATGAAAAGTTTTTGAGTCCACTGCTCCTTCTAAGGACAGGATACTGTATAGTCTATAGTAGGGATGATGGGGGCAGAGAAAAAGTGAAAGAAGAGTATTCTTAGGAACCTTTCAAAATGTTTGGCAAAATCCAAGTTGACTTTGAATATTAATGAGAAAATATCAAGAGAATACATGAAAATGGCTAAAACATGAATAATTGATGAAAGCAACTTAGCATAACGAACCATGCTCCCCCTAATCAGAGATAACATCATCTGACACAGTAGACATATTGGAAGGTTCATGCCTAAGTCATCAAATTTATTGCTCAAGGAGATTCCCAAATAGATACAGCCAAGCATTTCCTTAATAAAGCCAATGTGCTGAATTCATTTCTGGACCAAATTTCACTCTCTGTGGGAAACCAACTTCTTTCCTCAAACTCTGAAACACTGTTTGATAAACTGTCTATGCTTTCAGTTTTTTTTTTAAAAAAATCATCATCTTAAGTTATAGGACATCAAGCGACATAAATTAATTTTCAGAGGGATACAATCAGGAATGTTTCCAGATTGAATATTTCATAGCTTGATAACATTTCTCGGTGTTGAAAAAGATCAGCAGAGATGAAGACTAGAGCTCCAGCGTCAGAGGGTAGCATAATTGTGTTTTTAATTCCTGTAAATTATGTGGGTCTGAGGGCCACTGTGTTTATCTCTGGAGAATACGAAAAGTACATTTAAAGAAGACATCATAACTGTTCATCCTTATTAGTATTCTATTTTATTTACCTTCTTATTCAATTGCTAGGATCACATAGATAAGAGGAAAAAGAGATATGAACTTTTTTATATGCATTAGACTAAGTTTTCAACATAAAGATAATTCATTTAGAAAGTATGCCCTGAAGCAGTACTCTATTAATTTACATTCATGTATATGTTGCATTGTTTCCCTGAAAATCAGAATCATGAGAGGTATGCTATCTGAGTGAACAATTACTGTAGCATAGCAGCCAAAGTCAGGTGATGTGTGCAAAACCCATGTTTGCTGCTGCTAACTTCAATGATAGTACAGAGCAAGAAAGGTATTATATATGGGCTTATTATCCTTGGTGTAACTTTTAGGGGTTTCTGATCATTATTGCTCAGGATACTTTCCCAGGATAAAATTAATAGTTATTATAACATATGTAAATACTAACCAATATTTCAAGGACATCTATAGACTCTTTAGGGGGAGGAATTAAAGAGATTTTGACCATTGAAGAAACTGAGGCTAAACATACACTAATGTTTTTGCAGTTAGATTTAGTAAAACCGTCTCTGAATCACTCATGCAGATTATTTTCCATACTCTCAGATTTCTGCGTCCCTGTCCTGCTAGGTCGCTTTTCCTAAAATTTTATCAAGGAATCTCCAAGGAGGCCCATCTACTCAGCTTGGTTGGCTTCAGTGGCCAGGTTTCTAAAACTGAGCTTAAATTCATCCATTCCATTGACATCTCTGAGCTTAGTTCCCCAGACTCCAATTTAAAGGAACTCTTCTTCTACGACGAGGCAAAGAGTAAAATAACACACATGCACATACATATACACACCTTCGAATGCAAGTAAACTCGCGTGATTTCTTAAATTATTCACATCAGTAGCTCATGTACTTCCCAGCCAACTGGATTTAGTTTAGAGAAACTGGCCTGAGAGGGGGTGTGTGGAAAAGGAGTGTAAATCTAGAGAACTCTAACTTCATGCACGATGTGCCTGAACTAAAGCTCTATGCTGTAGGTGAGTGAAAAAGTCCCTGGGATTTGAGTTTTATTACAAAACTTCCGCCCAGAGCATGTTACATTCAATGTCCTCAAATACACGAATGTATTTAACTGGTCCTAAACAGAAAATGGAAAGTGATATATGAATTGTTTTTTCTTCTAAGGTTTAAAAACATGGTTTTAACTTTTCATGGGGCAGTGTCAATCAGCTAAAATGGTTTCCAAGAATAAAAAGAGAAAGGTGTGGAGAAAATCACTTTATCTGGACATCTAATTAACAATTGATTAAACATCTTACCAAATGAACACACGACTTCCATTTTAGCAAAGGAAATAGAAATAACTTAAAATGGCATTGAAATAAACAAGTTTTCAAGTGTGAAGCTGATGCCTGATGCCCATTACAAATACGGCTTATGGCTCATGGCATTTGCTTGTACATAAATTGTCTTACCGTGATGGATTCAACTATCAAACAAAGATTAACAAGTACCAGTTCTTTTGATATTGTAAGGCCAAAGAAAACACCAATAAGAGCAATGTCTCCATGCGAACTCATCATTACTTCTTCAGAGCCATTTATTAAACTTTCAGCCATGTCCTTACAAGTAGCATGAGACTTGGAATCAGATAACTTATGTTTGTTTCCAGTCCTGCCACTTACTAGCATGTCACTCACTAGCATGTCACTCAGCCCCTTGGCCCTAGTTCCTCATCCATAAAAAGAGGCTATGTGGACCCGATTTTAAGGTTGCCAGGAGGATGAAATGAAATCATGAAAGCACCTAGCACACAGCATGGCACATAGAAGGTCTTCCCAAAGGCAGTTTTGATCCTTACCACCAAAGACAAGGCTATACAGAAGGACAGAGCTGGAGACGTCACCCCGTGGACACTCGAATGCTGGAACAGACAGAACGCTGTCTGTTCTAACAGAAAGGACTAGACACAGCCTACTGGAGGGTAGAACCACTTCACTGGTTAAGAACTGGTAAATTCAAGTGTGCTGGCTATATATTTTACTCCTGCTGGACATTGGTGGCTAAATCTCCCATACCTCCAAAAATAAATAACATAAAATAATATAAATAATAACAGGCACATAATATATGGCAGGCACAGTATTAAGTGTTTGTATGTATTATTTAATTTAACCCTCATAATTTACAGGTACTATTATTTTAAAAGGACTAACTGGTTACTAGTCTTCTGTGCATTCTTAACTTGGACATTATGAAGAGGTAGCAATGTCATTTTTTGCTAAGCCAATAATTCCTGAGAAGATTAAGCTCATGGTTCCCTCATTCCTTAGTATTAAGTACTTGAATCATCTGACTCCCCTATTAAGTGAATCATAAGAAATGAGGACTTGGCAGGAAGTAAATGGAGTCCAAACTGGAGAACTTGGGGGTAAGGGAAGTATGAGTGGGCAGCATGGAATGGGGGGTAGAGGAGGGGAGAGGGAAGAAGCAGCACACGGGAGGTGCTGCCCTTCCTTGGCCCTTTTGGTTCAGGTGCTGGGGTTCTGCCAACATCACTTTTGCACAATCCTTGACACTTGGGCCATGAGTTATGTACACTGCCAGGGCTGATGGAAAAGCATGGAGAAGAAAGAAGATGGGGACAGTGGCCTCTGCAGCAGGAGAAGTGAGATTATTCCTCCTCAGGACTCTCTGATCCCCTTGAACTGATGCTGTCCATTCCTTCGTCAGGCGCCATCCACTCATGGTACGGGGATAGGTGGGGTGAGAAAGCAAGACATCTCAACATTATTATCAGGCCAAGTAGGGGGACCGGTGGAAGGGACCATAAGATGCGTGGGGTCAGAGGGAGAGAAAAGTGCCTTTGAGGCGGCACTTGTGACTTCTGTTAATTTTTTTATTCTGTTCACCTCCTTCTATGATAACCACTTGTTCCCCAGCCAACACTGGGAATCTCTTCTCTAGTGGAACTTCTTTTCTACCTTCAAATATGTTCGTATTTCTTATTTAATGAAAAATCATCTGACTCTGCCACTCCTTTTCTATCACGGTTTATTCTGCTTTTTTCCCCGGACTAAGGAGAAATCTAAGGTCACTACTTCAGTACCTAAGTTCAAAAGAATGGTCTTTTTTCTTCCCACATCCCTCACCTCTTAGCACCTTATTTTTTTCCCAACTACAATTAAACTCTTGCTCCAACTGTCCTCTTTACCAGGTTTATCGATGAAAACTTTCTAGCCAAATCCAATAGCTCTTCTCTGCTGTCATTCTGGCAGCCGTTAGGGTCCATAGTAATGAGTCGCCACTGAATACAATTCAATGCAGTGTACTGAGTGAGAAGGACAACATGAGGAATTATTAAGCAGATACTTCACCCTCATGGAAAAAATGTGATAAAAGTTAAGTGAGTGCAAACAATTTTAATACAGGGATTGAAACAGTACTGGGCTGGGAGGAAAAGGAAAGGTACATTTAGTCCTCCGCCAAGAAATCCCATGATGGGGGGCTCAGTCAATTGTAGGAAAATTGTGTGAGTTGCCACGCAAGAGGGCTGGCCAAAGAGACAGGCCCGTTCCTTCTCTCTTGATATGCGTGGCAAACTGCGATTTTCTTTCTCCTTCCATTTCTCCATTAACGCTTCTATTTTGTTGGCCCCTCTTCCTTTTAGTTCCTCACATTTACATTTGGACATTATAGCAATACCTGAAACCTAACAGGTGAAAAAAAAAAAAGGAAAAGGAATGGGCATAGGAGAGGCGAGGAGGCCTTTATCCAAGGCAAAGAAGGCTTTCCTTGCAGTGACATCACTGGCGAAGGCACCATCAACTCCCTTGTTTCTCAGCAAACTGGAACCCTTCATAATACTCCTTTCATCCTGCATATTCTGTGTCACTGGGTCCCCTTGCTTTGTCTGCCATAACATTGTTTCTATATGATTCTTTCCCAGTTTCCTAAACCACTTGAGATTAGGTTGCTACAAATTCCTAGTTATCTTTCTTAATCTCACAACTGATCAGATCATCCTTTAAAAGCCATCCTTTTAAACCATTTAAAATCATTCTCATCTTACAGTGACTTAACAAATATACAGTGACTCCTGAGGTTCAAATACGACCTGGAAAATAGTTTGAATCTGTTGGGAATATGTTCTGAAAGGAATAGAAAACCTGAACAATAGTAGCTTTATTGATTTTGCCCAACAAAAAAACCTTGGAGGACTTCCCTGGTGGTGCAGTGGTTAAGAATCTGCCTGCCAATGCAGGGGACACAGGTTAGAGCCCTGGTCTGGGAAGATCTCACATGCCGCGGAGCAACCAAGCCCCTGTGCCACAACTACTGAGCCTACGCTCTAGAGCCTGCGAGATACAGCTACTGAGCCCACGTGCCACAACTACTGAAGCCTGCGGGCCACAACTACTGAGCCCACGTGCCACAACTACTGAAGCCTGCGAGCCACAACTACTGAGCCTGCGTGCCACAACTAGTGAAGCCCGCGCACCTAGAGCCCGTACTCTGCAACAAGAGAAGCCACTACAATGAGAAGCCCGCACACCTCAGCGAAGGCCCAATGCAATGAAAAATAAATAAATAAAATTTATTTTTAAAATCATTAAAAAAGAAACCTTGGAGAAGGCGATACAGATATGGTACAATGACTCAGTGGTCCCTGGTCCCTTTAATTTCTTCAGCACTTTTTATCTAAATATTCATTATACCCTTCATGTCTGCGGTTAGATAATTCTTGTGTATATTACACATAAAATTAAAATAGGAAGTATATAAAGCAGGAATAATCTACTTTTAAAGTTTGTGTTTAGTGCAGTACTCGAGGTAAGAGGTATGCAATAAATACATGTTGAATAATAAAACCTTCTAGGAATAGGGTTATATAAATGTTCTAAGTTGGTCAAGCATGTCCTCCTTTCTTTGAAGCCATGCATTGAGTGTTTCTATGTTTTTACATTTTCTTCTGTATCAATTCTTCTTCAGAACATACTCTAAATATTTCCTCAGTCTGGTAAAAATGTAGCACTGAACATCTGTGAAGGGGTTCATAAATTATAGTGAGAGGAATCTAGAAGCGTCTTCTCCAAGAACCAAAGGTCACTCTCATTTACCACTGGAGAATATTATAGCTTCCAAAATCTTACTTCTTTTCTCCAAAAATCATTGTGAAAATTAAATCACAAGAGGGTTCTGCAAGTTTAATGTTCTCCTCAACACTGGACACACATGGCAGGATGAATTTCTGGGCACCACCTCCCATGAAATGTTTACTTTATATTACATTTGATCTGTTCATAATCACAATTCCCACAGTTAACTTGATAACATTTCTTCAGTACATTTGAAGAAACTGAAATATAAAGTTTTTGCCCAGATCAGAGAACAGCTTAATTTAAAATTGTGCCTTCTTGAGATGTTCCAATTAACAGCATTTTCAATAACAAAGTTTGAGGAAACAGGTCTTTCAGGAACACCATTATTGATTTATTAAAATATAGAAGAAAGAAGCAGAATAAGTCATTGTAAGAATAGAGAGGGCAGCAACCAAGAATCCATGTATTCCTGTTAGAAAAGTTAAACAATTACTTTTAAGCACAAAGACAGTAAGATGAGAAAATAAAATGACCATTAAAAATATACCACTTTCAGGAGAGACTAAACCATCAATATCAAATATCATGATTCCAGTACAGTTTCCTTCACCACAAATAGATATTAACTGCATTTACCATGGGGCCAGTTATACAATTATGACTAAAATAACAATAAAGTTTCCATTGCAAGATCCTACGATTTCCTTTGATAACTCTCTTCTTTCGAATGTTGCATTATAACTTCAAGAAATGTAGAGAGGCACTATGAGCTGAATAAAATATTTCAAGAAATAAAGACAAGTCTCTGGAATAATAAGCTTCCCAAGGCCCTCTAAGAATTGATGCCAGTTGCCACAATTATTTGCAGTCCTTAAGTGACATCTTCATAAGCAGGCCTGTAGATTCATAGAAGCTGGGTCTCAGTGCTGGGAACTGCATTTTAAGCTGATAATTAGATTCAGGGAAGAAGGCTTCCTGCCAAGGCTGGAGCCCTTAAGTATTTTTTTGAATTCAGGGTTCTGATGCTCAGCTAAGAGGCCTCTCTCTGGTCCCAGGTAACAGGCCACTTTCTCCAGACTGTGGGCTCAATCTGCTAGGCTCCCTGACTGAGGTTTGTGCCTCCAGGGATTGAGGAAAACCAAGGCCTAGTATGGGTGTGTTCTCTGTTGCCAGAGAGACCACCAATCTCCAAGTCATGGTGTCTGGGCCTCCTAGCAAAAGCAGGCCTGTCCTCCTCAGCCCCTTGGGCGGGGCGGCCTGATAAGAGCAGGGCCTCTGGAGACCTGAGGCATACTCAATGGAAGCTCCTACGAGTCATCTTCTGAGAGTGCATGGGAGGGAGGGACAAGCACACAAGCTAACTTCTTTTTCCCCTCACCCCCATCTGTCAGGCCAGATGACTGTCTGGCAGGCAGCCACCGAGGCAAAATCTCAAGGCCTGTTCATAAGCATTCCTCACGGAACCCACTCCCCAACTGGCATCTTCCAGCAGAAATATATGACCAAAATATTTCTTTTGGAGTCCTCTCCTGTTCCCTTTACCACTGTAAAAACGATTATAAGAGGATAATTTTCATCTGCTTATTTGTAACATCATCCCAGATTTCATGTGGAAATTTGGATTGTTTTGACACCTGCAGGCAGGTTAATAAGAAAAATGAGTAGGCTCATTTGCCCTAGGGGTGTGTCAGAGCAAAACCCACCAGTACTCTGGAATGGCAAAGACATAGCGCCACCTGGTGGTGGGTGGTCAGAACTGTTCTTTGCGGTCTTGCCATGAACACCGATGAGAAGGCACAGTGTGTTCAACCAAAGAGATGGGTTTTAAACCGAATAAAATAAATTTCTTTCAAAAAATTAATACGCAATAAAAATTCTTTTGGTGAAATTTCAAAGAACAATTGTAATTCTTCAGCAGGACCCCCATGAATTATTTAATGGATTCAAATCCAGAGAAGGCTGTCGCTTAGACTCAGGGCCAGAAATTAATTCTTATGCAAATAGCTGAATTCTCTCCTTGTTCAAGGACAATCAATAAAAGCCTGGCTTGAAATCTGGCTGAAATAGTCACTCTAATTAACAAAATAAAGGATAAAATTCAGACAAGCATAATAACAGCCCTCTGTTTAAAGTACTAGAGTGTGCTGGTCACAATGACAGCTCCTAATCTCCCCCACTGAAAAGTGACTTCCATGGAATAAAGTCAGCTTAGATGGATTTTCCATTTAAATGGTCAAGGATTAAAAGGAGTTGGTTAGACAAGCGTAACTCATTCACATAATATCGCACTTAAAATACACACACACATCATGATATCCTTACGAAAATAAGCTGTCTTCTTATTCACTGGAATTTAAAAGCAAGAGCGGACACTAAACCTTTGATTAATATATGACATAGTTCGAAGTCTATTCATTCCCGTAAATTTCTGAGCTTCTGTGACTATTGTATCACACTATGCAATTTGCAGGGCTGGATCCCCTCAGAGGTTACTTCTACAAAAACATACACTTCATTCTAAACCTGACCCAGCGCATTCCTCTTCTAGATAGATTCATTATGACAACCTTTAATTGGGCACCCTGCCAAAATGCAGCCAGTTTAACAGGGCTGTTTAAATGCAACACATAGACTAATATGCTTATTTGACTTACTTGTTGAAAATGATTTATTGAATAATAGTTGATAGTACAAAACTTTTCAAAGGGCAGTTCTCCCAGAGTTGAAAAGTCCACAAAACTGGGCTGCATAAAAGAAGGAATTTGAGAAGTATAAAAAAAATTCCGTACCTTCCAAACAGTTCTGTAATAGAGTAGAAGCCATGTATAATTCTGGGAACTTAAAGAGTTAATTCCTAAGAGAAAATATTTCCTATGAGGCTTTTACTCTGTACAGTTGAGGAACCTATGGGCACAGAGAATGAGAAGGGCATACATATTTCAAACTATATCATATCCCTAACTTTTAAATTAATTTTTTAAAATAAAACGGGGGGGGGGAAAGGCATTCAATCTTGCCCTCTGGAGTAGTATAAAGACTCCTTAGGTTCACAGGATCTGGCTCGATATAAAGATTTATATTTTGTTGGCGGTTATCTTGAGAAAAATCTTATATAGACATCTCCTAGCCTCCTATAGAGCAAGCTTAGATCAACTGGGAACTTTGCTGCTTTGCAAATTACAATGGCAAAATTTACCTACTAAATATGCTTTGAAAGCTAATGAAATTATAGCACATAAAATTTCAAAATAGCTATTCACAGCCATTTGAAGAGCAATTTCCTCTATGATCTCCCTCAGAACAATGCTCTTCTGCCGCCTCCTCTCCCACCTCTGGTGGAGGTAATACACAGTTGAGCCTGGCAAGTCCGGAGTGGAACTAATTCCTTCCTCTTAACGCCTGTCTCCAATTAGCTGGTGAGAAATAGAAATGATTTACTTAAGATACAGCTTTTCCCACTTACTCAAGCCTATTATCATTCTCATCCAAGCATCACTCAGCCACTAATTGCCTTGGGAAGCTGTACTGTGCAGTGGTAAAGAGCCCAAACTTGCTAACATAGTGAGCTAAGCAAGTTACTTAATCTTCCTACACCTCAGTTTCCTCACCTGTCAAACAATGTTCATTTCTGCTTCAAATTCTTAGCGTGAATATTGAATGAAAAAAAACATGCTAACAAGATTTAGGGCTGCCTGGCTCATAACAGTGTCCAATGAATTAATCATCATCATGTAAACAGGTGAGTAAACATATAAACAAATAACTATAAAACAATGAAATAAAGAAATCATAAAAGGTATGTATAAGACACAGTGAAAGCACCAAGGAGGGTTAACCCATGAATCACCTCTACAATATCCCTGAATCCGTCAGAATAGCTTTGGCAACAAAGCATTCACTACCTCATGGGACAGCTCTAATTCCTGCACTATTTTCCCTTGAAAATAAGGCTTAAAAGTCTCTATGATAGGGCTTCCCTGGTGGCGCAGTGGTTGAGAGTCCGCCTGCCGATGCAGGGGACGTGGGTTCGTGCCCCGGTCCGGGAAGATCCCGCATGCCGCGGAGCGGCTAGGCCCGTGAACCACAACTACTGAGCCTGCGCGTCTGGAGACTGTGCTCTGCAACGGGAGAGGCCACAACGGTGAGAGGCCCGCGTACCGCAGGAAAAAAAAAGTCTCTATGATAAAAAATAAAATAAAAGCACACAGCACTGTAAACCAACTATACTTCAATTTAAAATTAATAAATAAAAGCAAAAACAAAATCTCTAAAAGTTGTCCTCCATTGATTTTTACCCATTTGTCCCCTTTCTTATCCAGTAAAAGTCAAATTCATCTTCTACATGACAGCTATTTGGAAGATAGTTACCATGTTCCCAGACAACAACTTCTCATCTAAGGTCACTAGTGTAGTTCATATTTTCATGGACCAATGAGAAAACAAAACTGGCAAGCCAAATGGAAAGACTCCATAGGCTTCAATTTCCTAAGAAGTGTTAAGTACCAATGCCAACCAATTCCTAATGATGCTGGCACCTACGGTTAAGAGGACACCTGAAGGATGCTCTGACTTCAGTAGCCAAGTTAACATATTAGAGACTTTACATGCGATGGGGGTAGGGGAGCCAGAGAAGGTAGTAGGAATGCCAACTATTTATCATCACTATTAAACAGGCTGTGAGCTCTCCTAGGTCTTTTTTATTTTTCAAGTTCGGGATCACAGTTTGTTCATCCCGTGCTCCCCTGCACCTAGCTGCCACGATGAATGATTTTTTTTTATCATATATTTTATACACTCTACAGTATCCACCATAATCTCAAATTCTTAAATTTCTGTAACATAAGCAATAGATATCACAGAAAATGTATAAATGACATTTTAAAATATTTATTGAAGCATAGGATAAATACACTGCCTAATTATACACAATATATTCTTATTTCTTTCATAATGACAAACAAGATAAATTGTATCTATGAGTTAGCAAATGAGGTCCCTCTCAGCTGTCAGCATGATTGTTCATTATCCTTCCTTCCTTCTTTCCTATTGCTATACTTACTGGATAATTGTAAATTACAAAATTATTATTTGATCCTTGCCAGAAGTGAAAAAACCCCAGATACGTTTTTAAAAGTTAATAAATTCTAACTTTTCTCATACACTTGAGAAACCAAATAATCTAGCTGCTCCTTTCATGTTTCTCTATGCTCCTATAAATGAATACATATATTTAAATTTCTTTTTCTTTTCCTTTCCTTTTGATCCAAAACAGAGACCATGTTATATACATTTTTGGGCAAGCTTATTCTTTTCTTTATTATTATTATATTTAGATATTTAAACCCTTTACATCACTAAATAAATAACTTAAAGAATAAATAATCCCCAACATGAATGCATGGGCAGGTTGTAGTTAAACTTTAGTTCTTTGATTAGATCTAATATAGTTTTTCACAGAGTATCACTATTTTAAATGTATTTAAAGTATAAATACTTTAATTAACTTCAGGGTTCCAGGGATGAGGAGAAAAGCCATGTTTTTACCATCTTCTGTGAGGAATGGACTCCACTAAGAGGAGATACTAGAAACAGGCTGATGACAAGGGCTTCCTGTTTACCTAGAACTCTGCATGGACAGAAAGCAGTTAGGCCTGAGGTAGAGTTGCTCATCACTCCAACGTGAGTCAGTAACTCGGAACATGACATAACAGTTGCTGATGAAAAGGCAGCATGGTGGCTCAGAAGCGTCTTTGCTCTCAAGAGATGACTACTGCTGCTTATAATTAAGTGATTTCCATCGAAATATTCCAGAGTTAGATGTGGGATCTAGTCAAAAGTCTTTGCTCTCAGTCCTGATTTCACCATTCATCAGTTATGGGACACGGGGCAACTCCATCCTTCAATAATCCATAATTGTGTGTGTGTGTGTGTGTGTGTGTGTGTGTGTGTGTGTGTGTGTGTGTGTGTGTGTGTGTGTGGTGTCTTTGTATGTGTGTACTATATAGCAATAGGAGACACTGCTGACATGATGTGAGGATAATACCTATTTCCTAGGATGACCAAGAAGATCAAAGGACTGGCTGCAATGAAAAGTGCTTTGTAAACTGAAATGGGATCCCACATCCAAACTATATAAAGGGATCCTTCTCAAGATCCTCATCTTACGGACTTTATAAACATGTTTGCAGCTGTTTTTTTTTAACAGCACCATTCACAAAAAATATTGCAACAAAATTGTCCTACAGTCTGTCAAAGTGGTTGATGGTGTATAGTCTACTTCTATGGTAGAGAATATTATCGCCATTTTACAACTGCTAAAACTAAATCTCAGGTGACATGACTAGTAGGTGTTTGAGCTGGAACTAGATTACAGGGCTTCAGTATCTACAGAATCCAGAGCATTTCCAATATTTACTCACATGACCCCTTCCTACTCCAAATCTCATGGGATGCAGAGAAGACTATGAAAAAATCACCTCAAGCAGGTTTATGGCATGGTTATAAAAATATGCTTGAACTTTGGGTCTTTCTAATAAGAAACAGATGGTGGTGGTTGTTTCTCTTACTAGCTCTTCCATAGACCAAGACAACTCTCTCCCTCCTGTACCCTGTAAGCCAAAGGAAAAAACAACCTACAGTCCACCACCATATCATCCATTCTTCATTGCTTCCAATTCCAGGTACTTTTTCTGCCCAGAAACAGAGGCCAAACTGTCCCCAGGTTACACGGACAAGCGATACTTGAATTTTTAGCTCAAGTATTTATTCATAACTTAAAATTCTCACTTCAGATTCTATAAGCATTCTGACATATTACCTTGTGAGACAGGCATATGTAACTCTGATAATAAACATTTTATGATCTCTTGGAATTAATCCTAGAATAAATATCAAATTCTCAAATAATTCCAAGATCTGTGGTCAAACATATCCAACGCTACATCAATGATTATGAAATTTTTTTCATGACTTATTACATAGACCGCTATCTTCTTGCACAGAATATATTTTACATGATATGCCCTCTTCTGGCGGATTCAGAGTGGTAACTATGAATACCATTTACTGTTCAGTTATGCCTTCAGAGATATTCTGTGTATCAGGCTACTGGTTCCTGAGATAACTTGGTTCAGACAGTTATGTGATATTTTTGAGCTCGTATCTTTTGTTCTTGTATCTCGTATCTTTTATGTTTTCATATCTTTTGTTTTCTTACCTGTCAGTTGTCTCTTCTCTTGTTGCAATCAAAACCTGTTTCATGTAGCAATACCTCTCTTTCATAGCTTAAGGAACAAATTGTGTTAGCTTACTATGCTGTGTAACAACGACCACAAACTTAAAGGCTGAAAACAATACACATTCATTATCTCACAGTTTCTGTGGGTCAGAGGTCTGGGTATGGCTTAGCTGGGTCCTCTGCAAGGCTGCAAAGTACCAGTCAGGGTTGGCTTCTCATCTGGTGGCTCATCTGGGGAAGGGTCCAATTCTGGGCTTATAGGTTGTTAGCAGAATTCATTTCCTCTGTCTACAGGACTCAGGATGGCTTGTTTCTTCAAAGCCAGCAAGAAGGAGAGCAAGACTCTCAAGTAAGTCTTCTAGCAAGATGGAATCTTATGTAACATAATCACAGGAATAACATCCTATCTCTTTTGCCATGTTCTACTAGCTAGAAGCAAGTCACTGGTCCTGCCCAAATTCAAGGGAAAGGAATTATACAAGGCCATAAACACCAGGAGTTAGGGAACATGGAGGTTACTTTAAAATCTGACAACCACACCAATTAATCCACTTAAGATCAAGCACAAAGTTAGAATAATACACTCAAAACAAGAGACCAAGGGGCCTTTGTGAGTCAACTATAACTATTTTTAGGACATCATTTTACTTATTTTCTGATTTTTGACCATGTTCTGGATAGTCCAGGCTATTCAGTATGTGATTTTCACATATATGGACACTTTTTCAAGGAATAACTTTCAAAGAATAACAGCGTTGCCTCCTATTTTCTTTCTTCTCTAGATAGGTTGTGGAAATGCTGGCCAATTCACTGGCATTCCTACATTAAAACAGCTTGTTATTAAGTAGGTTGAGTCTCTCTCTGGTGACTGCTCAGTTACTAAAGACTGAGCACCATACTTGGTCAGGACCAGGCGTTTGCTGTTATGAAATTCCCAAGATACTAGGCAAAGTAGAAGTAGGAATCTTCCTTCTCTGACTCCTGAAAAATAGGAAGATTATGCTCTTAGGCTCTGTGCTGTTTGACTACCAATGAAATATTTTGATATTGGTAGGTAAGGATTAAAAAGTCCTTGTAAAGGTTCTGTGTAGGAAATCCTCGCAAAATCCTACATAAATGAACAAAATTGACATCTCCTTCACCATACCCACCAGTCTGTAACTTGTTTAAATTAGTTTCTTCTTCCAGGAATTAAAAGGTCAGATCCCTATGCCTTCTTTGGTACCATGGGTAGCGCTCACAGGCATCAAATTTAATGTGCATAACTCTTTTAGACCAAAGTTGCTATCAGACTTTAATTTTTTTTTTTTCTGAGCAGTTATTTGGAGAACAAGAAATGTATGCAGTGGAATGAACTTTGGATTTCATTCAAAGAAAATCAAATGCTTGTCACTTCTGTCAGCATTCTTTACATTTAGGAATTATTTGTTGGATGATGAAATAATCTCTCCCTCTTTTAGACAACACTGGGGAACAAGGCAACAGGGCAAGTTTATTCTAATTCCAAATCCTATCTGTAAAACAATATCTCTTATTTTAAATCAAAGTTAAAATGGTTTTTTCCCTAGTCATGGTATTTAATTACTTTGTGCTCATTAGAACTATAAAATTTAATTCCACAGTGCAAATTCAAAATAGTAGAGACTTTAGCAGTACAAGAATCTTCAAAACTCAACTGGAACAACGAAATTATGTCCAAAGTCACCCAATCTGTAAATAAAACCTGGCTAATTCATTTTTATATAATTTACAGAATTTTGCACATAAGTTAGTGCAGTGGAATAATCATTTGAGATATTAACTGATTTTTTTCATTTGCTCCACAAGATATGGGGGTCGCCATTAAACCCATGTAAAAGAGTATCAGACCACGACAGAACAAAGATGTTGAATTCCTGAGTTCTAAATTCAAATGCTGAAGTTCAGGTTAAAAATCCAATATTTGATAGTAGATGTGATCTAGTATACCATGTTTTCCCCATGCATCCTTCTCCTAACTACCTCCACATGATGAGACCCTTCTATGGAAGCTGAGGAGGTAGAGTATGGAGAGAATTCAAGACAGTGAGACAAGTCTGGAAATTGGATGCCCTTCTCACCCACCAGAAAGAGTCTTGCTTGGCAAAAAGGGCAGCAAGTACCCCTACTTTAAGTGTGGGGATCTTACAGAAGAAAAGACGTTGCCAACTTTGTCTCAGAGGAAGGGGATGTCAGGCATCCGAGAAAAGTCCTCACGTCACCCTGGTGGCCAGAGTAGATATGGTGGTATGACGTACAAATCGAGGAATGAAAGAGGCAACTCACATGTCCACACCCTCAACTCTGGTTTCATTTTGGCTCTAGAGTAGCATCTAAAATATCCTATGGATTCCAGAGGGACTCAGGGATTATCAGAGAAAGAAAATGGTGGCCTGTCTGCCAGAATGTTTATCGTTGATAATGCTTAGTCAGATGGACAAGACCTGGACAGTTCCCACCAGGAATGTGATGGGTGAGGCTGCTCCTGGGCAGGGAGGTAGTAGCAAGGATCCAGAGCTCAGTCAGCACTGGCAGGAGGTCCAGGCTGCCTTTCCCTCCACCACAAGTTTTCTTTTGAGCGGCCATAAACCTCATCTATGCCAAGAACCAGTGGGATGAGTAACATCTTGAGTGAGAGGCCAGGTTAGAATCGTATACCATGCACCTTTCGCCTCTTCTCTGTGGCGTTATTTATACATGCTTCTCAGATAATGGGGATGGGTGCGCATACAACAGACAAACAATTGTGCACCCAAATTACTAACTCAGACTAAATTTACCTGCAAGGGACTGAATTAACTTCCTGCATCAGATCAAACAGAGTGGTGTGAGAAAAACTAAATTTGATCACAAAAAGAACCGAAGTTACTCTTTTGCACACCTGAGTGTGGGACTCACATTTATACCCACCACACCTGTAGGCACAATTATAAATTCTGAAATACTTTTAAAAATGTGCCAGAACCATTCTATTTCTTTGGAGATAATGGATATTCCTTAAAGAAGCCAGGTAAAGAGTCTTACTGTCTTTCCATTAAAACCATCCTTTTATTATATCTCTGTTGAGATCATGTGTCCCTATATGAAATTAAGATATCTGAACAATTTTTGTCCTAATGTTTGCCCTAAGATAGTCACAGAATAAGTCAAATGATGGTATGGAATCAGATATGCCATAAATACAAAAACATCCACTTTTCATAGTATAAGGAGCACCCATCTAAAGAAAACACTCAGTCAAAGTTATACTTCTACGAATATGTAAATTTCCCCAAGTTTTGATGTGTTCAGCCCATCCATGTACCCTGATTACATACAAAAGAGCTCCATGTACACACATTTTGAAAGAGAATATTTCTGCTCCAAGGTAGGACTGCCCAAGCTTTAAAGTGCCTTAAAAAATAAACCTGAAAAAATAAATCTTCAGATTCACATGTATTGTTTAATTATAGCAATAAGAGTGCAATAAACATCTGTACCCTAAATGGTCAGAAAACTGCAAACAATTTCAATTTTAAAAGAAGATGCTATGCCTGTCAAAAGCAAACCACGCACTTACCAGGACCATAACGGATCATCTGGAAGAAAAAAGGGAAAGAAATTTGTCTTATTGTATCAGGTGAGGTTTGATAAAGGAAGTATGTGCTTTAAATATCTAATTAAAAGCAAGGCTGGCATAGCAGGTCACCTTCCTCAGCTGTGTGTGTGTGTGTGTGTGTGTGTGTGTGTGTGTGTGTGTGTGTGCGCGCGTGCGCACGCGCATGTGCATGTGGCTTGATAATTGATCTCATGTTCCTAATTACTCCAGGAGAGCATTTTAGTATGAAAATGAATAAGGCAATCCTGAGACAGATGCCGTCCAGTCCTGCTTCATAAAATCACTTGAATAACTATCATCACATATAATTTTATATTATAAAAATCACAAAATCCGTAAAAGATGATGACTCCTTCCTCCAAACCAGAGAGCTCACTTTTGACAGCAAGAGAAAGCCTTTCAATGTAGTGTAGCAGTTCAGAGGATGGAGCATGGACCCAGACGACTGGATCTGAAACAAGGCTCTACTCCATACAAAGGGTGTGACCTTGGCAAGTTAGTTAACCAACAGGGGCCTCAGTTTTCTCATAAGATTATCTTGGTATTATCTAAAATGTTTGCTATTATGATTCTCATATACATAACAAATAGAGCCAGTATCTGAGAGATGATAAATGTTTGCTGTCGCTATACTCATAGCCATCACCATCAGCACCAAATGCTCCACAGTTCAGCCAGTTATCCTACATTTTCCTTCCACTACAGCACCAGGCAGAGACTCCTGGTGTGGGGGGCAGCTGTCCTCACAGAAAAGAGAACCACTGAGACATGCTGTGATAGCCTTTGCTGTCTCTTTTGAGCTACCCTCCTTACATTCTGGGAAATACAGATTTTTACATCTGTGTCCTCGCCTCTTAGATTGAAACTTATAGACTACAGATTTTTGTAACTGAGTTGTAACGCATGTACTATAAAATTCACCATTTTAAAGTATACAGTTCAGTGGTTCTTAGTATTTTGTGCAACCATCACCACTAATGCCAAAACAATTTAATCACCCTCCAAAATACAAAAGCCACTGGGAAATGAATTTCGCATTCAGTATGCAAACTGTGGTAATTTATTACAATTATTGTTTCACCTAGTATCTCACTGTGGGTGAAAATCTTAGCTGCTCACTTCAGAATTTATTGTCCCTTCTTCCTTAAACTTCCTTAAAACATGGCTGCACCGTGTAAAGACTGCATGGCTCAGATTCCCCTGCACCTAGGCATGGCTCGGTAACTAAGCCCTTACCAGTGAGCTATTAAAGGAAATACTAAGTGGCAGCTTCTGGGAAAGCCCTTGTGAGCCCGCTGGTTTATGCCTTTTTCTTCATTAGCACCTTATTGTTTGTCCCTTCCTCCCTCTCATTGCCTAGAATGAGCATAATGGCAAGAGCTCTGGTAGCCATTTAGCATCACAACGTACCCAACACAAGGGGAGTCAGAGGCTAGAAGGATTTAGGAGAAAAATAGAATGAGCCTGGGTCCCTAGTACCTTTGATCATAATGGATCTGAAATTTCTCTCTCTAGAAAACTTCTCTTATATAAGAGAGAAGCAAATATCTCTATTTGGGGAGCTTTCAGTCACATACAGTAAATTTGCTACTAAATGACACAACCTTTTAGCCATATTCCCATCAGGGTCATACATTTTGAGGTGCCAAGAAGGTAGAGTACTTAAAAAGCTAAAGCCAAGCGTTTTTGCTCTTCATAAGAATTATACCAAATTGGAGTTCAGCACAGGACACCATAGTTTTCAGCAACTTATTTAGCTTAGCCTCCTGTATATATTCTCCATACACTCACTAATTCATACTTTGGGGCCTGTGTAATACATGAAGATCAATAGTCCCCACAGACACTTGGAATACTAACCAACAATGGTTAAGTGGTCTACTAAATTGTACTTTCAAACTGGAGGCAAGCAGACATTTGAACATACATAATCCACACTTGAACCCATTGAAGGGCAATGGAGAATGCAAAGCCACCACTCTATGTGGGAATCTAACTGAAAACTACAATAAAATAAGGTCCACCTGAAATGCTGTATTTTCAGCAGCTCCTCTGAATCTGCTTCATATATGTATAATAGGTTCAACGTTTAAAAACATAAATCAAGTGCTATTTCTGAAGACTTTCTTATTAAAAGGATGAGGTATCCTAAAGTGGTACCTATAATCTAAGCATTCTGCCATTACTCTGGTGAGCTTACCTAAAAACAAACCATTTCAACAGAATTAAAATGTCACTATTCCAAACTCCTAGAGAGCCAGGACAGTTCAACTTATCTCTATATTCCCTGGTAGCACCTAGACTAGTGTGTTGAATATAGCAGGTGCTGAGATGAATCAGTATTCTTCATGTGTACATTGTTTTATGATCATTTAAGTAACAGATCAGTTTTGAGACCTTGGCTAAATTCCTTTTCTTTTTCATTTCTTCATCTGTTGGGGGTGGGTAGGGATCACCCTCTTCCTAGGATTAATGAGATATGTATGCAAAGTGCCTTAGGCAGCACCTGGTGCAGAAGAGGTAGACAATAAATGATAGCTGGTATTCCCATTACTGCAGTTATTGATATTTTCATTGTTATTATATCATTATTACTCTGCTTAAAATTCTATTCTGTGTGCCGGACAAAGTAATGTAAAACATAGTCCTTGCTTGAAAGATTTCCAGGGCAGATGGTCTGTATGTATGAAAAGATAAATGAGGACGCAAAGTAGGAGAGATGCTACAACAAATGGACAACATTCCTGGAACAGGATCCCAGAATTCATTCCTAGTCTGATTTTTTGACTCCCTTGTGCCCCACTGCACTTCTGGCCAAACCCTCACTTCCCTTTTTCCCCTCGTCCCTTCTTAGTTCCTCCACCATAAGCTAATCTCTGAGATTTCACGATTTCCTGCTTCTTTTCCCAGACTTGCACTCAGACTCCCCTCTTGGCAGATCATCCCTGCAGATTAAGAGTCTAGTAATGGACTGCCCTGAAGCTTGAGCCAAGGACTCTCCACATCTGTATAGAGTCCTTTGGGCAGCCTGAGAAGGCAGGGCACTGGCTGGTTCCATGAGCTAGGACAGTGAGTGCTATAGGAGAGTTCAGAGGGAATGCTTCCTGGAGAAGGGGAGAGTAGGGTTGGGTTAATAAAGGAAGGTCTAGTGAAAAGGGGAGGAGGACATTCTAGGTAAAAGATGTCCTGTGAGCAAAACACTGAACTGATCATTTGATACAGGAACAAAGTGTGGTCTGAACAAGCTGGAGTGAAGAAAATCTAAGTGGATGTCATCAGAAACAAGGTTAGAGTTAAGCAGGGGCCACACGGAGGGGTTTTGACATTAAACTGTGTTTGAGGACCTTGACTTTCCCCAAAGAGATAATTAGCTTTGACATACAAGTACACATTGTGTGAAGGGCAAAGTGGAGCTTTAGGAATATTATGTTGTTAAAGGTACATGGAGAATGAATGGCAGCCAGTTGTTTGTAAAGAATTGGAAGGAAAGCGAGTCTACTGTAGGTGGGAAGACCAGACTCCAGAAACACATAATTGGTTTTGGCATAAAAAATGACTTGAGTAGAGATCAAAAGAGGTTCATCAAACAGCAACTGTAAGGAATTTGAAGTTTCCATTAAATATCTAATTTGAAACACAGTATCCAAGGCTGCAGAATCATTCAGAACATGTTTATTTTAAAGGTCACGAAGAACTAAATAATGCCATTTGCAGCAACATGAATACAACCAGAGATTATCATACTGAGTGAAGTAAGTCAGAAAGAGAAAGACAAATACCATATGATATCACTTATATGTGGAATCTAAAATATGACATAAATGAATCTATCTATGAAACGGAAACATAATCATGGACATAGAGAACAGACTGGTGGTTGCCAAGGGGGAGGGAATTAAGGGAGGGATGGAGTGGGAGGTTGGGGTTAGCAGATGTAAGCTTCTATATACAGAATGGATAAACAACAAGGTTCTACTGTATGGCACAGAGAACTATATTCAGTATCCCCTGATAAACCATAATGGAAAAGAATATAAAAAAAGAATATGTATAATAGCTGAATCAGTTTGCCATACAGCAGTAATTAACACAACATTGTAATCAACTATACTTCAGTAAAAAATAAGTAAATAAAATAAATGTCAGGAAAACAAGGTTCAGAAAGTACATGACTTGCCTGAAGTCTCACAGCCAGTTGGAAATAAAACCTCAACCCAACAAAACAACCACTCCTCAAGTTTTGTCTCTATAAGCGACACTTATACATCAAATTCCACATTTTTAGTTTTGGTAAAACAATTTAATTGTAGATAATGATATTTTCTTTTAGCAAAAGTTACATATATATACTTAAGTAATACAGACCTTTATTCTTTCTTTTAGTAGTCATTCTCCTGTTTGTAAACATAAAGTTAAAATCAAATAAGACAACACAAAGGAAAACTAAAATGTGCTCCTTTTCAAAACTTTTCACTGAGTAATTATGCTGCTTTTTAATTGAAGTATAGTTGCTGTACAATATTATATAAGCCATAGGTGTACAATATAGGGATTCACAATTTTTAAAAGTTTTACTCCATTTATAGTTATTGTAAAATATTGGCTATATCCCACATGTTGTACAATATATCCTTATAGCTTATTTTATACCTAATAGTTTGTACCTCTTAATTCCCTACCCCTATATTGTCCCCCCTCCTTCCCTCTCCCCATTGGTAACCACTACTTTGTTCTTTATATCTGTGAGTCTGCTTCTTTCTTATGTTCAGTAGTTTGTTGTATTTTTTAGATTCCACATATTAGTGATATCACACAGTATTTGTCTTTCTCTGTCTGACTTATTTCACTTAGCATAATGCCCTTCAAGTCTGTCCACATTGCTGCCAATGGCAAAATTTCATTCTTTTTTATGGCTGAGTATTATGCCATTGTATATATATACCACATATTCTTTATCCATTCATCTGTCGATGGACATTTAGGTTACTTCCATGTCCTGGCTATTGTAAATAGTGCTGTAATGAACATTGGGGTGCATGTATCTTTTCAAATTAGTGTTTTTGTTTTTTCGAATATATACCCAGGAGTGGAATTGCTGGGTCATATAGTAGTTCTATATAGTTCTCTTTTTAGCTTTTTAAACAAAAATATGACATTATTCTTCTTACCTAAAAATTACTATTAACAAAGGCAAAATGGTATATGGAATTTTAAAATCAACATTTAGAGATTACATCTAATCAATAATATCATGCTAGTAAATAATGTTGTTTTAATGTTTTGCTTCAATTGTCCAACCTAATTAAAATCTGTTTAAAAGCCTACATTTCTACCTACCCTGAAATAGAATCTACTCTAAAAAATCCCACATCTCTCCATATTAGAAAAATTTAAAAATAACCTCTAAGAGGATGTGCTACATCAAAGGGACATCTTGCCCCTACCCACAACCCACAGTATCCTCTCATATTTTCTTAAATTCGGGTGAAAGAATTTGGACTCTTAGTCATATGATTCCATTAGGCTGTCCTCTAACCTCTCAGAAAGTTCTCAGCACCTCTCTATGCAGATATCTGGCCAAATGACCTCGTCCAGCTGCCAGAGGAGTCGGTAACCATTCCTCTCTAGTTGCCTTCAACTACTGATGGACCTCCATGCAAAACTAAGTCATAAATGGCATATTAAAGATGGGCATTTAAACTCATCACATGGGCTGATAGTTTGAGCACTACCTTGTAAACAACTAAGGAACTCCTTCGAAAGTGATTTGTCTTTCCATGAGATAAATTAGCTCTTTATATTAAGGAAGCAATAAATTATTCTTTGGTGCCCCAAGTGATATTCTGAGGTGTAATTTAAATCACAGCCCATAGAGTTAGTTTAAGCTTATTAGGAAAGTTCCAAAGTTGAGCAGCAAATAGTCAGCTCCTCACATTTATAACTTTTACTAGAGATATTTATTTCAAAGTGTGCTAGTTTACTTTAGGATAACTATAAGTGGAGACTACCTCAGGAATTTGAATACTAGCTTAGAGGAATAAAGTTGAATTCATGCCTAGAATAGTTTATTAAATATTGAAATTTCACCATTCTGGCAAAGTTTTTGGAGAAGGGCCTTACAGTATGAAACCTGAAAATGTGCTCAAAAAGAGTCCTAAAATTCACATGTGTTATTTATGTATTTCTAACTGATGTTAAAATTTTTAAAGAGAATTATGTTTTTTATTTGAGAGGTTGTTTGATCTTAAAAATCTGCTGGCATGGGAGTTAGGATTTTTAGTGTTTCACATTTTATTACTTTCGGTGCCTTTTAGATAATTAATCTTGTTATCTATTTGTTGTTTGGAGTTAACGACAGAATCCTAGCAAATGGAGGACATCTCAGCAGCTAGGAACTGTATAAGCTGTACGTAAATTAGAACTGGATATAGAAAAAAAATTTTTTTTCTTAAGTGATAATGGTTTTTTCAGTTAATTCCAAAGGTCAAGTGTGAAAAAGTAGTCCCTCTCCTTAAATACTGAGATTCATCATCTTGACATTATTTACCAGAGTTGCAGTTCATGAACTGATAGGAGGTCCCATGATCTTATGGTCTGTTGTCCTACATTTGACTACTCCTTAATTATATTGTGAGGCAAAAATGTGAATAGTGTATATATTAAATCTTGGGCACTGAGGTTTGTCATTTTATGCCTCAAAGATTTGTCAGTTCAACCACTGCTAATAAAAACAGCATTTATTTTGTGCTGATTACTTGCCAAATATTATCCTGAAAGTTTTATTATGCATGTATTTAAAGACACTCGAACCATAAAAACTACAATGAATAATAAAGTAAACTGTTCTGTAAACCGATAGCCATTTAAACATATATTACCATTTACCATATATTTTTAAATAAAATATTACAGACATTATAAACTTAAAGTGAACAATGCACACCGTCCCAATCCAATTCCCCTTCTTTTCTCTCTGTCCAGAGGGCAACCAACCTTACAAGGTTGCAGCATATTTTTCCCACCTCTGCTTTTATATATAAACATTTTCTCTAAATAATATCTAATAAATAGTTATGTGATATTGAAATTGATATGAATGGTATCATATTACACAATGGTATCATCTTCCCCCTCAACATTATATTTTTGATATTTATACTAATGCATGTCAATCTAGTTATCCATTTGAATTGCTTTGATAGAATTTTATTATAAGAATAAATCACAAGTTATTTATCCATTTACCTTCAGTTGGATATTTAAGATTTTCTATCAACTTTAGGCTATAACATTCAATACTGCATTAAACATATATGTAAGTGTTTCTCCAGAGTAGATTCCTAAAGGGAAATTGGTGAGATGGAGCACATGCTCATATTCAACTTTAGAGACATTGGAAAGTTATTCTTTAAAGTAGTAAGACCAATTTACACCCCAACAGCAAAATAGGAGTATTTCTAATTACGTATTCCTCACTGACACTGCCTTTGTCAGTTCTTTTAATTTTTTGCCAATCTGATGGGCATCAAATACCATGTCCTTGTTATTTTACATTGTAAATCCCTGAAGATTCGTAAGATTGAACATATCTTTAATGAGTATTAGCTATCCATGTCTCTTTCTGATGACTTTTTTCCCCCCCCACTGGACTGTCTGTCTTTTTAAACATAGTTTCTAGGAGTTCTTTATATATTATAGATATTATTTTTTGCCAGTTATATACATTGCAAAAAATGTCTTCCAGCTTGTAGCTTATCTTTTTACTTTTTGAAGTTTTTAGACATTAAATGTTTAATGATATATTAAATTTTAATGTAATTTAAAGCATCAATATTTTCCTTTACAGGTTGGGCTCTTTACATCTTAAGAGAATCTTCCCAACTGTGAGGTCATAAAGAAATTCTTCTCTTTTTTTTTAATTTTTTAATTTTATTTTATTTATTTTTTTATAGAACAGATTCTTATGGGTTATCCATTTTATGCATATTAGTGTATATACGTCAATCCTAATCTCCCAATTCATCACACACACACCCACCATTTTCCCCCCTTGGTGTCCATACTTTTGTTCTCTAAATCTGTGTCTCTATTTCTGCCCTGCAGAAAAGCTGAAAACTAAAAAGTTTTTCAAATGCAATGTCAAAGTCAATTCATGCCAGAAAACCCTAGCTGAGGAGGAGTTGAGGAAGTGACATTTAAAGTTCAAAAATGACCCCCCCAAATTAAGCTTTTAGGTGAAACAGTTCCACAAACAAGTTGTAAGTAAGGCTGTTCTGGTTTTCAAAAGTTATTTGAAAGGATAAAGAAAGAATATAAGCAAAGAAAAATTAAACACCTAAAAAGAGGAAGGCAATAATTTTACCCAGAAGTATGACAAGGTGTTTCCCACAGTTAATGCTACCTCTGTCCAAAATGTTAGACATATTGGGGATAAATTTGTTACTTCCACAGCTATAAATTTCTAGTAGGCAAACATCCCCAAATTCACATACCCTGGCTTGAAAGGACCATATGTAAAATAATCCCAAACAGTTTAACACCTCATTAAAAACTGAAGTCTTTCATACCATTTTAGCAATAATCACTTTGTATGTAGAAGGATTTTCATTTATAAGACTCTTTTCATGCATAGTCTGTGATAGAATCCTGTAAATGTTTTCAATATAAAAATGTTAACCATAGGGCAATAGAGAATAGTCATGGTGGGCTTTTTCCATCAACAGACACTTAACACAACTAAGCATTTATCATATGCAAGAGCAGGGGAAGATGCTACGGAGGTGAGAATCTACATGGATCCTGGCCTCAAGGAACAGAGCTCCTAATCTGGTAAGGGAGGTAAAATATGTGCATAAATGTCATTGGGCTACTAGGGAGGATCTACGTGAAAGCAGGTACAAGTGTACAGATGATGTTGCGCAACCATTTTTCCTCTCTCACCCACCTGCCTTTGAGAAGTGTTTTTTGTGACCCATACCAGGAAATTTTCTTGTTCATGACTCTACCATTCTGCTTCCTCCCAATGTAGCAGAAACATACAAAAGAGGCACAAAAGGAATTTCACTTTTCTGGCTATGAATACAAGTAACAACTCATGTTTGAACTCTTTCCTTTAGACAAACACAGAGATTATGGTGATTCATCTTTTCATGTCTATTTGGAAAATAAAGTGACACTTTAAAAGTTTTATAGCCTGTGGGCCAAATGAAGTTCTCAGATAGAGAGACACACCCTCCAAAGAAACTGTTAGAATGTCATAAACTTATTAGAAGGCTGAACTACCTCTGGTATTCAGGAAGCTTTGCTCTTTCCTTTTCCCTCACATTTTCTTGTACAGCTCCAGGTCTGACTCTCTGTGTTGGTCGGTAATTTCTCTTTCGGCTTAAATGCTTCCACCCACTCAATTACTTGCGACCTCAGTAGGTTTGAGAAAATTCTGCAGCATGAAAGATTTTTGTTTTCTTTTTAAATAAGTTTATTTATTTATTATTTTTGGCTGCATTGGGTCTTTGTTGCTGCGCACAGGCTTTCTCTAGTTGCGGCGAGCAGGGGCTACCCTTCGTTGCGCAGACTCCTCACTGTGGTGGCTTCTCTTGTTGCGGAGCATGGGCTCTAGGTGCGTGGGCTTCAGTAGTTGCAGCACGCAGGCTCAGTAGCTGCGGCTCGCGGGCTCTAGAGCACAGGCTCAGTAGTTGTGGTGCACGGGCTTAGTTGCTCCGCAACATGTGGGATCTCCCCAGACCAGGGCTTGAACCCATGTCCCCTGCATTGGCAGGCGGATGCTTAACCACTGCACTACCAGGGAAGCCCAGCATGCAATTTTTATTATGATGTAAATCAATGTAATACTTTGTAATAATAATGTTCGGAACACCCTTCAATGCTTTTGCCAAGTGACAAAAATTATTTTTAGTGGCACCACTTTGATAATTCTATTATGTTCATAATTAGTTCATATTATTCAATTTCCTTTATGATATAAATTATGTAATAATTAGACTTGCTCATGAAGTTTGCATACAGTATCTCATAGCAGCACTTTCCAGGACTTTGCATAAACCAAATCCAAAATGAGCTAACCTACTTCAGATACTGAATAACATCAAATGGGAGAAAATTAAAATATAATTACAAGATACCGTTCATTTCAGAAGTAATAAAACTTCAGTGGCAATGCATGTGTCCCACAGTAGATCACCAAAACTGCCTTGAGCAAACAATGAAAGTTTAAAAGGCAGTCTCTGCATATTCAGAGCTTAAAAAATATATATTATATATATATATAATATATATAATATGTATATTATATATTACATATATTAAAATATATATATAATATATATTATAAGAAGCATTTGAAAATTAATTATAGTACCCTTGGGAAACTTCAGTACCACTCCTACCCACGGACGCTGTCAGACAGGCTGCGACCTGGGACCCTTTGCTGCAGTGCTTGCACCTGGACAAAAGCCTCCTCAAGCAACAAAATACAAAGAAACTATAAGGGACTGAAAATAACTGCGTACTTGTGCAGTTGGGGCAAATTCTGGACTATGAGATACAAAGAGACCAAAAATCTCAGCTGCCACTTCTGAAGAGCCTGGAGCAAAAGCAGGGGGTTGGGAACAAAAGCAAGGTACTGCACACGCCCCCTGCACTCAACACCACCTAAGGGGTGGGGAAACCACCTAAGCCACGCCTCTGGCCCAACCCCCTGGCCACACCCCCACCCCTACCCTCTATGTCATATAAGGAACCAGCTCGCCCCACCCTCAGCGAGCAAGCTAGCAAGGGAACCTGTTGCTTGTTCTCACTTCCCTCTGCTGCAGCGGGGGCCCCAGTATAGCCTTGCCTAAATTTCTTATCTGACCTCTGATCAATTTCTATTGATTAAGGAGGCCAAGAACCCTGGCTGGTAACAGCTGGAGCACAAGCTCTGAAAAGGATGTGAATGTCCATCATAGAGAAGGTGGAAATGACAAAAACAGTAAGAAGTAGCCTGGGAGTGGCTACTGAGAGAGCTAATTTACTCACTGTCTGGAAGAGAAGTTTATGAGATAAAGATGCCAAAACACCTTCTTGAGAGAGGGCTGTAAGAAGGCAGGGTAGAGGAAGTGTACTTGCTTTGGAGGTATTCTAAGGCATTGTTTTCTGGGATCCTACCATTTTACGATTGGACAAGGAATCCACTGGTTTGTGCATACAGCGTCCTCTAATTTCAATGTACTTCTGAGTACAAGGTCATCACCACAAAGAGCCACATTTAGAACTTTTAGAAATTATCCATCCAATTCTCACACCAAGTACAAATTACAAATCACAGCTAGATTTGCAAGTAGAGCGGGATCTATATCTTGACATCTCCAACTCACTTGTTTTCATTTGAGAGCTCATTTTCTAGACTTTCATTTTTCTTCTAAAACCACAACCAGAGAAACAAACTTTCATAAAATAAATACGACTAATACTTTGAAGTAAAAATATCCACAAAGAAGCCAGGATTGGAAGATGGTGGCATTTCCACTGACCCATACAACAATTTGGGCTTTACATATAAATCTCCTTTTTTCTTCACTCATTTAAATCATTACCATTTCACATTCAGACTCGCTGGCAAAACATCAGTTATTTTAATGTGAATTCTCCACATGCTGCCCCAAACAAACTTGACCCCTCGAGTAGAATGTCTGAAGGTCTCCAGACACAGGAAAAGTTAGAAAATTGCCCCATACAGTCTGTCCACTGCCCTATCACTCTGCTTCCCTGCCCTGCTAATAGATATGAGAAAATACCATCCAAACCTCTTCAGATTTGCTAAAACCAACCACCACCACAGGCAGAATTAGCAACTGAACTTCTGTGTTTCTAAGAATAAATAGAAGAGGCACTGTACCGGGTCTTCAGTTTTGTGACTATTCAAGAGGTCAGACAGGAAATCTTCATGAAGGCTCTCTCTTCGAATCAGTGTAAATTCCCGCAGGAAAACAGCCCCTTGGCTTTGGTCTCCACATACCTAGAGAGATAAGAGAGCCGAATTAGGCCTTCAGACTGAGCCTGGAGGGAGGGGGCACTGAGGAATTAATGTCTCAGAGTTGTAGAAACCTCTTGGATTCATTTCAAGTCTGATTAGAGCAATCAAAAATGACACACAGAAATACATATTAATGTGAGAGCCACTAGAACATTCTGGCATGTGGCTCATTGGATGGATGCCAGGAAAGTCTCCTGCTAAGTTGGCACATCTTAATTGACTGGTGTACAATGTCAAAATTCAGTGATTATAAGTTGTCTTCGAGGCCGCGTCCAGCGTAGTCAGGCTCCTAGACTTATTCCATTGGAATATCCACGTGTATGCATCACATAGGGGTCTTGGACCCACAGGGATCCGCTGAGCCTCTAGGGGGATCCTGTCATCCTGTTACACATCTACCAGATAAGGAGGAGCTGGCCTGCACCCGCCTCTGACTTCCTGAGTTATTCCAGGGCTTTAGAACCAGATGCACTTGAGCTTCTCTAGAGGGAGGCACTGGAGAATTTTTATCTAGAGCTTATCACGTACCAGGTTCTTTACACGTGTTACCTTGCACCAGCCCCAGGAGGTGTCTGTTATTAGCCACGCTTTACAAATGAGGAACTGGAGGTGAAAGGGTTTCAGGAATTAGTAAGTGTTGAAATCAGCACTCAAATACAGGTCTGAATCTAAAACCCTTTTCTGTTCAGTCTCATTTTGCCACTGAGCTACTCAAACCTCCTCTGGTGAAGAACAAATTGTTAAGTAAATCCTAGAAATGCAAAGAATAATCTCTTCACCCAGGCCTCCTACCACCTCCCTCTCTGAGCCTCAGTTTACTCACCATAAAACAGGAAAGATAACAGTACTATTGGATCACTGAGAAGATAGGAGATAATACATCTTAAGTACTTCGTATAGTGACTTGCATATAATAAGCATTCAATAAATAACATCCATTATTGCCATTTGCAGCAGCATGGATGGACCAGAGATTATCATACCAAGGGAAGTAAGTCAGACAGAGAAAGACAAATATCATATGATATCACTTATATGCAGAATCTAAATGTGACACAAATGAACATATCTACAAAACAGAAACAGACTCACAGATATAGAGAATAGACACGTGGTTGCCAAGGGGGAGGGGGGGTCACGGAGGGAAGGACTGGGAGTTTGGGATTAGCAGATGCAAACTATTATATATAGGACGGATAAACAACAAGGTCCTACTGTATAGCACAGGGAACTGGATTCAATATCCTGTGATAAACCATAATGGTAAAGAATATAAAAAAGAATATATGTGCCACTGTGTCACCGTGCTGTACAGCAGAAATTAAGCACAGCAATGTAAATTAAAAAAATAACAGCCATTACTATCATCATAAGCACAGTCTGCTCAAGGAACAAATAAAAACCTAAGCTTTTAACACACATGAAGTTCTCTGACCATATTTATAATATCTATAATGAATACTACAATAGGTATTATATTATCTCCATATTATCTTCATATTAGTTTAACTTTTCAACTTTTATACATTTTGAATTTTATACCTTTTTATGGTATTGGTAATATTGGTAAGGAATATATGGGTGTTCATCATATTAATTTCATCATATCTTTCCTGAATGTCTGCAACAGTTCATAATAAATTAAAATAATTTTAAACCCGTAGTCTTTTGGATAGTATAATTTTCTATAATGTATATATAAATGGCCTCTGTTTTTGTTTTTTGTTTTTTTTTTTACATCTTTATTGGAGTATAATTGCTTTACAATGGTGTGTTAGTTTCTGCTGTATAACAAAGTGAATCAGCTATATGTATACATATATCCCCATATCTCCTCCCTCTTGCATCTCCCTCCCACCCTCCCTATCCCACCCCTCCAGGCGGTCACAAAGCACCGAGCTGATCTCCCTGTGCTATGCGGCTGCTTCCCACTAGCTATCTACCTTACGTTTGGTAGTGTATATATGCCCATGCCTCTTTCTCGCTTTGTCACAGCTTACCCTTCCCCCTCCCCATATCCTCAAGTCCATGCCCTAGTAGGTCTGTGTCTTTATTCCTGCCTCTGTTGTTATACAGTACAGTCAGTATCATTGTGGGGGACAGAATCTTGGGCCCTTCACTCCCTACTGTCATCTCTGTGAATGTATTGCTTAACATGGCAAAGGGACTTCGCAGATATAATTAAGTTTATTTGTTAACTTCAAAAAAGGGTTAGTATCCTGGATTTTCCAGACAGGCCCAATGTAATCATAGGAAGCCTTAAAAACAGAGCTTGGTCTGGACTGAGGACAGAAGAGGAAGTCAGGGAGATTCCAAGGGTGATAAGGACTTGACCCGCCATTACTGGCTAGAAGATGGAGGGGGCCATGTGGGAAGCACGAGAAGAAAATGAGCTCTACAACCATGAAGGAGCTTGGAAGATGACCCCTGCCCTAGAGAAATACATCTTTGGCCAACACCTTCATTTTAGCCCAGTGAGACTACGAGCAGAGAATCCAGCCATGCCTTGCCAGACTTCTGACCTACAGAAATTGTGAGGTAATACTTCTGTATTGTTCTCAATCATCAAATCTTGGTAATTCATTATGGCAGTAAGAAAAATACGATAGAATCATCAAGAGGCAGGGTGCAATGAAAGGTTATCTTATTTCCTCTCCCACACCGCTTTGTAAGAATTAACCAGTATGATACAAGTAGAGGTAGAATTGCAAGATTAATTCTTGGAAATGTATCCTTCCAGCTAACCTAATGCCTGTTACATTTAAAATTAATTTCTCTTAGTTCTTTTCTCATCAGGGTCAACCATTCCTTGAGTCTACAGTTAAATATACATCACAACCCATCTTGTCTATGTAACTTCCCTGCTCAGAAGCTTGCAGGATTCCCCACCTCCTGCTGGGTACATTCCAAATTCATGAACTTGGTATTCAGGACCACTCACAGCTTTTCAAGTTCTAGATATGGACTAGCTGCACTCGTGCAACTCTCCTTCTGGAAAAGATCAAGACCCAAATTTAAAGTAACCTAGAATTGATGTGTTTTTACTTTCTTGTTTTCAAAAAGAGTAATGTATGCTGATCACTACTGAACTCATATTTTACAAATTATTTCTCCAAAAATTGTAGGCTATTTTTAATCTAACTCTATTATTCAAAATGGTGGTCATCTTTAGTCATGCAATGCCATAGTTTTTAAAAGCTACAATCAGAAGAGAAGACTAATAAACTTCAGTGCACTTTCTTTGTGAGAACTTTTGTGCCTGTGGAAAACACGTTTCTTTTTGTTAAACTGATTAAAGAAAAAGACAAAAATGACTCAAGTATCCTCTAAAAGAGACAGTGAGCTGTCAGATAAAAAGACAGAATATTCACTAACACTACAAAAATGAAGGGCAATCAGCAAACACCTTGTGCATTCGATTTATATTTTAATTCTCAATCATAACTGTGTATTTGTTTTAGAAAGTTTCTGCCTGTTTATTTTTCCCAAGAATGTTGACATTTTATAAGTCACACAATTCTCACCAAGATGCTCAACTTATCAAATACTTTTATGTATTTGATTTTATTTATGTACCATGGCAGAAGGTCTTCATTAAACTAATATTCAATTTAATCCTGGAAACAGATAATAATATATAAGTTAGATGAATGTAATTACAACCACTTTACCCCTATAGATATCGTGTGCATATCTGTTTTTAATTTAATTTCTATCCATGACTGCTATTACTAATTAGACAAATTAAACTACCCAAATTAATTTGGTCAATTTTAAGTTAGTTTTGAATATCTGTATCTATCAACCATGGACAATAATAATTATATTTTGTGTGTTTTACAAACACTATTACAATGAAGGAGATACATAAATATATAAAGGTATATAAACATATAAATCTTATACTTCTATTTCAAGTTGATTTTAGAATTATTATTTAAATCCAGAGTAGTCCTTTATCTTACTGATTCTTTCATTCATTCATGTGTACACACACTTACTCAAGTATTATCATGTGTCAGGAGCTCCATGACTATAGCACATATTTGACGATAGCACACATTTCTTCCTTTCAGGGCATAGCCATTCGAATGAGTACGTGGATGTGGCAGAGATGACTAGATGTTCCCAAAAGCCACCATCTTCTCATCATCTCTGGCACACACCTAGAGTACATTTCCTAGCCTCCTTTGCAGATAAGGTGGTTGAGACTGAGTTTTAGCTGGTGGAAGTGATGGGTGATACCACCAGGCCTGGCCCATAAAAATCTCCCCCTTTCCCTTCTCCAGGTTCCTCTGCCTCAAGTCTGTTTGGAATGCAGAGAGCCTCAGGAAAACCTTGGAGTCCATTGTTAAAGGTCACAGAGGCTCCATTAGCTGGTTCCCTGAATGACTGCATGCAAGAAGCCCACCCCATGACCTGTTCACTTACCCAATACTGTAACACGAGAGGGAAGAGGAGGGGGAAAAACAGGGATAGGAGACTAAGAGATACAAACCACTACATGTAAAATAAACAAACAATAAGGATGTCTTGTACAGCTCGGAGAAATATAGCCATTATTTTATAGTAACTTTAAATGGAGTATAGTCTATGGAAGTATTGAATTGCCATGTAGTACACCCAAAACTAATATAGTATTGTAAATAAACTATAATTCAATAAAAAATGGAAAGTGTAAAAAAAAGAAAAAGAAATTAACAAGCTTCCGTGTTTGAACCACTCTCCAATTTAGAGACTATTTCTTACTGCAGTTAAGCTACCTTAATTAATAAAATGAAAAATCTAGGTGAGCAAAGGATGCCATGAGAATATAGAGCAAGGGCAATTACCTCTCCCGGGAAGGAATTTGAAAGATTTGAAAGTGAGGAAGAGTGGGAATTTACTAGCTGAACAAGGGGGATGGGAGTGGGGAAGGGAAGATTCTTGTTCCAGGAAGAGGGAACAGTCTGGGAAAAGGCATGGAGGCTTGAGATATCTAATTCTGTTTGGTATGTTTTAAGTCATCTAGCATGACAGGAGCATGAGGTACGTGAGAGCAAGTGATGGGAACAGAACGTGTACAGTGGGCAGGGGCCAGATCATGAATCATGGTCACTGACAGACTTAAGCAGCCAGTGTCTTGCTTGGACTTATGAGTTTGGAAGTGTGTGCAGGTGACCCTGAGGAGGTAAGACTAGAGATGAGGTGACCAGTATCAGATCGTTGCAGTTATTCAGATGAGAATTTATGAAGAGCCAAGGAGCTGGTGGGGAAGGAAATGATCATGAGATTTGTCCAACTGAATGCAGGGGATAAGTCTCAGGTTCTGCCTAAATTCTCAGTCTGGATTTGAGCAGAAGAGCAGAGTGGAGAGTAGCACCTTCAAGAAAACAGAAAACAGAGGAGGAGAAGCAAGTATATGGGTTAGATTAGGAATCCGATTCCAGGGAAGCGGAGAATGAGGTGCCCTGGGGAAAGAAAGCAGAGTTCTGTGCCTAGGAAAGAAACTTGTCTGGAGATGATATGGAAGTGTTGGCATCATGTGGGGAGTAGATGATGGTTGGCATGGATGAGCGTGCCAAGAGAAAGTATGGAGAATGAGAAGATATGAGAGCTAAGAACCCTGGGAGCACTGATATTTAACATGGAACATGGTTCCATCTCCAATGGTCCATTTATGCCAACAGAAAATATCAACAAGGAGAACTCAAACTTTAACAGATTTTCATCATTTTTAGACTTCCTTTTATTGGTTTTCTATGAAAATACACTGATGACAGCACTACATCCAACTTATTACAAATATTTAGTCCCTTGAGAACAGAGAACGTGGCTCATTGATCTATCAATCCCAGCCCCTGAATTCAACTAAACGTTGAATGAAATTTGAAAATTTCCAGGAGAACTAAGACTTTAAAAATTCTATTTCTGATGGTCAGACCAGGTTTCCTGATCTGGGGTTTGGAAAATATGGTTACTTTACATTTGATATGTCAAAACTCCCCTTGCGGTTATAAGGTAGTTAGCATATCATAAAAATGCATCAAAACTGGCACCCCATGGCATTTTATGGTTCAACAGTGTTAGTTTCACAGATGGGAAAACAGAAATGTGAGAAGTTGAAGAATTTTGTACCAGGGGCTATGTTAGGATTAAGGACCAGAGACAGTGTCTCTTAAAAACTCAAATCTCTGCTAGATTCGAACCCGGTTGTTCGTCCAGAGGAATAGGGCAAGAAACAAATCATCATTACTAAGATACCTATCTGTTTCTATAGGATTTCTAGACTCGTAAGGACTGCTCCTCAGGAAGCATGAAGATTGCCACGTGCTAGAATTTGTACCGTATGATGAAGACTGCTTCTCCAATTGCAGTCTGATTTCCTGCTTCAAACAGTGACTCTCTTTCTGCCCGTTGGCACACCAAAGTACTCCTTGGAGAATCCAGGAATGTAGAAATACCAGCTCCCAAAAGAGAATCTCATTAGATCCAGGAAAGCATGGAAGCAATTTATTATTGTGGTATATGTTGTCTCTATATACCTTACAGAGCTTTTAGGGAGGGACACAGGTAAATACAGGAAACAAGGGAGTTTTCAAATAACTCTGTCTTCTCTACCCCATTAGAGGGAAAAAGAAGATAAAGGTAGCTTAAAACAAAAGTCACTGAATAATAAGAAAAGTTCTTGCATTTGGCTTTTGGACACAGTCAGAAACTATGTCTATGATAACTTTTGTCTTCTACTTCAAGCTTGCACCCATCACAACCTGGCATCAGACGTCCTCCTTGGCTTGACCTGCCTTTCAGTGGATCCAGAGAATACCGGTTAGTATTCTGACTTGCCTGTTCACTCATGCACATTTTGTTGTAAGAAAAGATAACCCCACCCCCGCCTTAGGATTTCCTACTTCTTACAAGTTTGCTCTGTGAGTTGTGACTAGAATTTGGAAAGTTACAATTCAGAGCAACTGGTTCACATTTTGGACTTCTACATCATTAAGGAAGAGTCATCATCTCTATAGAAACTGTAATGTTGATGATGGTAGTGGATTAAGACCAGAGCTTTTAAGCGGCTATAATGTTCTTATAACTCCAGGAGAGGCAGCCATTTCCTTCCAGGCTGAGAGAAAGGGATGTAGAAATAACAGAAGTTTAAACATACAAACATGCCCTCACATTATCATTTTATTGTTCTTCTTTCTTCATTTAGTTTTTCTGTGAAAACGTAAATGTAGCCAAGCTTTTGTCCCATGGGTAGGATTTAGGTTACAGTATTACTTATAAAGTACAGCACTGAAAACCACACTGTTAAATTTTTTTTTCCTACCGAAAGGATTTTGCAAAGTATATTTATGCCCATATTCTGGTTCATACTTTACTAAGAATTAAGATCGTGAAGCTGTAAATTCTGATCAGATTAGAATAATAATTTAAACAACTTAAGTAACTGGCCACTGTGTTATCTGAATACGCACCTATATTTAAATACCAGTGGGTAGTGAAATGATTGGGTCAGGGTCATGAGTTCCTGGCACAAGGGGGTCACTCAGTGTTTACTGAATACTGAAGAGAAAGTTTTCTTGGAGCCAAAAAAATCTCCAGCTCCAGTTCTGAGAGTTGCTGCTAAGTAACAGGGAGAAATAATGAGACCTTACATGGACTCAATCAAAGGTCCCCAATGTAGCCCTGCCACCCAATATCATTACCATCTGATCCCCAAAATCAAAGCTACCCAGCGGCCAAGGGAAGAAAGAGAAAATCTGTTCCCAATGTGGAAGTATAAGTAACTTCTGGTTTGAAGGAAACTGAGCCAAAGGATGAATATCCTATCACTAGCCCTTAAAATATTGATATATTTAGCTTAGGCCAAAAATGCAAATAGCCCCAGATGAAATTTCGGGATTAAATCAACTAAGAAGTAGATTTGAAATAAAAGTATAGATCTTTTCAACTTGATTAAAGATCCTGACATTTGGTAACAAACTGAGTTTGCCTGATATGAGTAAATTCTATTTGGCAAGGAACAAGGGTCCCTGATTTCTGGAAGGAAATCAATCACTTGACAACCTGTCTCTGGCTATTCTAATGGACTCAAACGCTATGGAAAAAAAATCCAATCTGCTCTCAGTGGTCCCTTTCCATTAATCCCAATAACCTCATTCCTGATTGGAATATTCAAATATAGTCAGATGGGGAAATAAGTGAAGAGTAATTCAATTGTAAAAGATAGGAAAACATTATCAGCATATAATCTCACGAAAGACATTTCCTCATTAAAATGCAGAAGGAGAAGTATTTCAGAGGTATATGAGAATATGCACCAAAATATTTATAAATGTCTCCAAACTCACAGTCACCCATCAGACGAGGCTCAACCAGCTTATAATGCTTGAGAATCAGCAATTCTGTCTGCACACATTCACAGATTTGTACAGAGAGCGGGGAGGCAGTGTCACTGAAGAATCCACTTTCATTGTTGAAAGGGTCCACTTAGAAAACCATCTGCTTAATTTTGAAAGTATTTTCAGTGGTTGTGTTGGGGACTAAGTGACTAAGTCTTTGTAGACAGAGACTTCACAACGCCCCTAGACCTATATTCATACCTACTCCTACAGCCAGTTTGTCTGGGAAAATCAAGTCTTAAAGTACCTTCAGGTGTCCCAGTTAAAGGCTGCCAACTATGCAAGCTGATTAGCAGCGTTAGACTCCCTGAAGCAAAGGCTAAACATGATCTCAAGAAGACGGGTGTGGGGGGAGCTAATAAAAACATTCTTATAACCATATTTAAGCCACTGACATTTATATATACCTGGTGTTTGGAGCTGAAATCCATTTTAGTATTCTGTTTGTTCTTCTACCAACTTTAATTATTATTTCTAAGGATTGTAAAGATAATTGCTAAAAGGTTAAAGCAGAAAGAAGTGAGATGGGACATGCTGGTCCAAAATGTTCAGCTGGGCCTCATAATTCTTGGTACAGATGTTCCTACTTAGTTCAGGTCTGATTTAGAGAAAGAGCTATAATACGGTTTGAGACAAGGTGACCAGATGTAGTTGAATTTAAAGATCTGTCCCAGAATGTCAATGAAAAGAAATTCTATTACCCTAGCAAACCTTTACAGGAGGGGGGTAAAAAGTTATGCTTAAAAAATAATCTACTTTATCTTTAAGGTAGATGGATATCTACCTTGACGAGACAAGGATTCCTTTACAAAAAAATAAGTAAAACAAACGAACAAGTAGAGAAGTTTACCCTCACAGTACTAGTGGGTAAAGAAAAAGTAAAGAAAAGGTAACACCAGGAATTCCATCAGAGGGTATGTACTGTGTGTAATATGGGCTTGATCTATAGCTAAGCTGCGGCATTTCCATCACTTGTCAGAAACATGGTTGCTGAAATGAAGGTGCTAAGAAGAACTTAAAGACCATCTTCACCAAGCTCTTATCTTTTCAGATGAGGAAATAAATCGCGTTCATAAGTATAGGGAAGAGAAAATATGTGGGTTTTGAGACATCTCCTTTGGCATATGTTAAGATGGAAAAACAGCCAAGTAACTCAAGAAACTTAAATAACTTCCCCGAAATATAAAGCCAACTCTCTTCTCCCTGATTTTTCTCAAACATTTTAAGACCATCCTACTCCATTCCTATCAAAAGGGGAACAGAGTACAATTTCCAGAATTCAAAAGACACTAGGCTTCAGAACACTGATAAGAGCTGTGACTCAGATCTACACTTAAGTAATGAAAGAACAAGTGAAACAGAAAAGGTGGAATCCTCTGTGCTGTGCTCTGCTCCTAGGTGAATGGACACTTTACTATCACATCTCCTAATGACACAGAGAAACAGGCATGGTCTTCAAGTTGTGCACCTGTGTGTGTGTATGCATTAAATTTGACATGTAAAATGAAACCCTCACTCACGCCAAGAATTCAGGGAGAGAGTTGAGCAGCTAGAGGAGAATTTTAAGAAAAAAAGGGAAGAAGATGGCTGTGTACACATGCAGTGGTAGAAATCAACTGTTTTCATTGTTTACTTAGCAAATGTTTATATAGATCAACCTTATTACCCAGGTTTTTCTAAAGAGAGTTGCTTAGCTAAGAGGAATATGAAGTCAGGGTACCATTCGTATTCTGAACCAAGATGAAGATATTAATTAGGGCAGGAGTGTCTTTCTTCCCCCTTGCTTACTATTTACATTAGCTCTTTTGAGGCCATAAAGATGTGCCACTCAGATCCCTTGCTGCAGAGCTTAATGGACAGACGACCCCAGATGCTGTCCTCTGAATTCACATCCTTGTTGCCCACTGGTGCTCCCAGCCAGTGACTGAGCACAGCAGAGATACCAAAGCAAGTCCACTCCTGAGAGATGCAGAGCCCGTCTGACAGGTGACCTCTGCTCAAAGACACCCCACTGTCTGGCCAAACCTTTCTTAGCATTGCACTATGGTCTGAGACTCTTCCCATCGAAACTATGGGTCTTGTTTCTCCTTCACTAGGGAGAGTCCAAGTTACAGACTGATGGCTTTTCTGAGCTCCTCTGCCTTCTTCACCTTTTTCACCAATAAATCTCTTGCTTCCTCATCCTGTGTTGGTACCTGCTCTGGACCTAAACGAAAACAGCTTTTCTGGGCTTCCCTGGTGGCGCAGTGGTTGAGAGTCCGCCTGCCGATGCAGGGGACGCGGGTTCGTGCCCCGGTCCGGGAAGATCCCACATGCCGCGGAGCGGCTGGGCCCGTGAGCCATGGCCGCTGAGCCTGCGCGTCCGGAGCCTGTGCTCCGCAACGGGAGAGGCCGCAACAGTGAGAGCCCGCGTACCGCAAAAAAAACCCAAAAACGGCTTTTCTTCTTTTTACCCAAGTACTACTGGACTGGACGTAATATTTCCAATTCACCACTCCTATCTGTATAAAAAAAGACCATCCAGTCTCCATGATGCTAAAGAAATGCTGGGAACACTTCTCTCTGCTCTCTTTACACTGAAGTCTCAGTTAATTCTCTACAAAACTGAGAAATAATGATCAGAACTGGTGGATGAGAAACAGCTCTGATTTTGATCCATGATCCTTACCCAGAATGTCTTTACCTGGCTCCAAGTTCACTCCTTTTCTAGCATTCTTCACCCTAACGCTGAAATGCAGATGTACAGCAGATACCCACAGTTGGTTCAATGACTTTAATTACAGACAAAAAAGATCAAGGTAATAAACTAAATTATTTTGTGGGCAAGTAAGCTTTTATTGTTTCACAAACTTGAGAAGTTTCTCTTTTCCCTGGCTAGAAGTCTCACCAACATGTGCTATATTACAGAGAAGAAAAAATAGGATAGCTTGGACCCATGCAAATTTATTCCCCGTTAAAAAAAAATATTCAAAGCAGTGCTTTAATGGTATCCTTAGTGTAACTCAGATATATTTGAGTTCACCATACCCTCTCACCACAGCAAACACATACCCCATGGCCCGGTCTCTGAAAAATGTAAACTCAAAAAATCGGGAGAATTTATATCAGTATTTATACTGTATACGTAACTGAAAGAATTTCAAATATTTACTCTGTATCTCAAGAAAATACACAAGAAATGGGGAGGTTTATACTTAACGCATAGCAAGCATTCTTAAATGTCCACTCTTTCTTCCTCACCCATTTTTGTCTTTCTCAATGTACTCCACACCGATGGCAGCTGGTTCCTCAAAACGTTTTTGTCTCTCAACTCCCAAGTTATTTCTGAAATTCAGTCCATGTATTTCTTGGGGAAAGAGAAGTGGAATTCTGAATATAGTTGTCTATTATAACTTTATCATTCTTTTATATTAAAAATATTTGGCTCCTTTTAAAGAAGTATGCTCTTTGTAAGGAAATGAAAGTACTTGATAGGCACATGTATGCATATTTACGTATGAATGTATACGTGTGTGTAAGTGTGTGTGTGAGTAGCAGAGATCCCAGTGTGACACTAAATTGTGAGACCTAGGCATGTCTGATAGATGATGGGTCTATCTCAGTGAGGGATGGAGAAGCCTTTTGAGAGAGAGTTCATCTCAGCTTGGTCTAGTCCCAGAGCCTTGGATATCAAAGAAATAAAGAACAATTCTATACTCAGCATAGTGAGTACTGACTCAGGTTTCACTCAGTGGAGGGAGTCTTTAAGTAAAAAACAAGAAAAAGGCGTGGAGCTAAAAACTCCTCTAATAGAGCATAGAAGTCTGCTTTCCCATTTCACCAGGTGGAAGCTCTGGCTCCCTCAAGTCTTGGAGTATCAGTTATACGGACCAGCAAGAGTGCCCAGCAAGGACAATGGCTATACCAGGGGAGACAAAAGCACCTGCAGAGGGGGCAGGGATAGCCAGGAGGAAAGGGGGGTAGTGGCAGGAAATGGATCAGCGGTGAACACTGCAGGCAGCCATGCGGTGCTTCCACCAAGCATCCCAGGCACAGAGGCCTTGGCAGTGGACATCACCATGAGGGCTGGAACAGGAGAGGTACTAACAGGACTTACTTGTAGGTCCACCTCATGAAAACATCCCAAAAGGAGAAGAAGAAGGGCTTGCAAAGACCTGAAAGGCCTCCAGTGAAAGGTAGGGCAAGAGTAAGCCATGTATGTCATGGAAGCTACTGATATTCATGTGACTCCTTTCATTCTTCCCTGCATTTGACCAAGTACTTTTTAGTCTCAAAATGTCACCGTGAGACTATAATCTCCGCGGATGAGAACCACCTCTGTCCTGTGCGCCACTACATTCTAAAATCCAGCAGTGTCTGGCAGAGAGTTGAGTTCTATAAATATCTGAGTAGCAAATTAATGAACATCTTTTTTTGTTCTTGGTTACTAATTTCAGAATTTTTAGAGCTTGAAAGAGGCTTAGAAATCATCCCGTCTAGCTCCCTCTGGAGCCCAGAGAGAAATCGACTGACTTTCCCAAGAACATAGATTTCATGTGTCAAAGTTCAGACTAAAATGTAGATTTCTGGACGCCAGTCCCATGTCCTCTCCACCCCATGGCTCCAGTGTCCCTCTCCCGTTTGGGTTGTCTCCCGCAACAGCTAGCAAGTACAGGATGTGGATGACATGGAATCATAACTGACTGCAAGCTCAATCAATCAACAGTGAAATGTGGTTAATTTAAATTGGGGCTGTGGTTAAAAATACAGTGTAGGAAACAAAACATAGGATAGCTGCCTTCTACTCCATGTCCAACTAACCATTTACATGGGGTACAGAGTTAGTTATTAGATCCCAAACATTAAGAAGGACAACTGATAAACCAACAACTCCTAAAGAAGGAAAATACGATCGTGACTGTCTGGAAAGCTTATGACAATCAGTTGAATTAATTAAGGGCATTTTGCCTGACAAAGGGAAGGAGAAGATTTGAGAACTGTCATTAAGTCTTGAAGGGCCCCTTCCAAGAGAGAGGAAACTTACTTGCCTTGGTCTTCCTCACCCCCCATTCCTGACCTTCATTTCCTTCTCACCCACCTGCTCCTTAAATTCTGAATTCTATAGTCACTGCTTTCCTCTCTCCAAGCTCATCAAGGTTGGGCTTTCACCCATCTGTCCTCAGTCACCATCCGTAATGACCATATGCTCTCTCTTGAAAGTCTTTCCTCCCTTGGTTTCTATAATCCTTTCAAATGATCTTAACTCTTTGGCCATTCCTTTGGTTTCTCATTTGGTAGCTCCTTCTACACCTCCCACCTACTAACCACAGGCGGTCCCAGGGCTATGTTCATGGGCATCTTTTCTTCTCTCTTTTTTTTCTTGCCCTGGGATTTTTATTAGTGCTTAGAGAGTCAGCCACCTCTTCTGGACAGGTGATTCCCAAACCCATACATGGAACCATGGCTCTTACATGAGCACATCTTGCATTTCCTGTATCCATAATTTGAACTTTGCCATGTCCTCTACCTAGGATGCCTTCCTTCCATCTCCTTGTACTGAAATTGCATCAATCCTTAAAGACTGCTTCTTCTCTGCATCTTCCCCATACTCTCTAAGCATGTATAATTTCTCCCCCACTGCATCCACAGAGGTTCTGCTCTTCTAATTGAGATCTGGAGTCTTAGGACCTGAATGTCTTAGCTCACCACTTCCCTGCTGTATAATTTGGGTAAATTGCTTAAACTGAGTCTTAGGTCCCTCATATGTAAATGGAAGAGAACATTACTACTTACCTTACATAGTCATTGCAATGATTACATGAGCTAACATATGAAAAGTGATTTGTAAACTCAAGTGCTATACAGAGTTTGGTAGTATCATTACAACAACCAGGGAGTTTTTTGACAGTATAAGCTAGCAGAGTGTGTCCAGTCAAATAAATTAGTATTTCCATCTTCACTGACTCACTTGGCTGGGAAAACATGTGGACATTCCAATGTAAACAGCATTGGGGAGGGGGTGTAGGAGACACATGTCATAATTTATTGAGATATGAGTCCTGGCACCTCATTTTTAAACAAAAAAGAGCACAGCACATTATTACTTCTCTAATGGCACATATTTTCATCTCTCTTGTGGTCATTTGGGAACTTGTCTTACCTCTGTGAAGATATCAAGGTCAGAGACCCTGACCTACTGATCATCCTGGAAGGCCACGAACAACACCTTAAACTTAGTAAATGCACAATATTTGTTGAATTGAATGAAAATAAATTTGGCACATCTGCTTTCAAGAAAGTGGAATTTAGCCATAACTTATCCCGATAAAATAGAGTTTTCAAACAATTAAATACGGTGTCTTGATAATGAAATTGGCTACTTAGTAGGTAATAAAGACTCTGACACTGTGAGCTTTCACTCAGGATCTGAAGAAAGCATTTAGATGAATTCTGAGAGTCTTTCTAACTCTGAGAGTCTGTGGGTTAATTAGCTAAAATTATTCCCATTATTTCCACTGTCATTCCCCACCTCCTTTATAATAGGAGACATAGAACATTTGGAAATGTTGGTGGAAACATTTACCCTGGTGATTCTGATGCTGGGGTCCAGCAACCACATTTCCAGCAGCAAGATTCTACAGATTATAACCCAATCTCCTTTTAAAGGCCCCCAAAACCTTTTTTTTTTTGGTCCTCTACTTGCCCCTGCACCCTCTTCTCCAACCCTTTCTTTCTTTGCTTTTAATGTTGCAGCAACACTGAATGGCTTGCGGCTGTCCAGATACACTATGATCATCAGCTGCTCTCCTCTATGCCTACACACTTTCAGTTCCATCTGCTTTGCATGCACATCTATAGAAGTCTACTGGTTCACTCTTACTGAACTCAATTCTACTTTTACAAGTTTGTCTCCACACCAGACGATGAGATCCCTGAGAGGAGAGGCTGGTTCATTTCAAGGTCCTCACCTAGTAGAGTATCCTGGCCCAGAGAAGCTAGTCTCCAAACTTTGGTTGCATCAGTCCACAATCTATTTGTCTACAGCACAAGACACTTAAAATTTCCCACTGCTCTTTAAAAACTTCCTCGTGGAGTGCTAAAAGTCAAAACAAATACTAAAGTGGGAGTAGATGAGAAAAAAAACCTATAATGTAAACACATATTGCATGTAGAGTTAGACCCTGTCTTCCACTTGATCAACTGGAATTTAAGCAAATTTATCACGAATAAAAATATTTTCATGTTTTTCAAATTGCTTCACCAAACTCTTGCATTTAAATGTGCCTCCCGAGCATATTACTAAATGTGTTAAATGTATCACCCATTACAAAATGGATAATAATGAAGGATTAGCCACTGAGTCATTTGAGGGTCCTGCTCATTAATTTTTACAGCCTCATTGCCTGGAACCTAATCATCAACTGTTATCAATAGCCTGGGAAAAGCAAAAACTAAATAAAATAAAATCAACATTTATTTATTATTAAAGGTAAGATTCCTTAAAGTGTTATGATTTGTCCTTCTTGTCTTTCCTAGACACAACTCATGGATGCTTTCATATTTTGCTTACTCTTTATAAATGTTGCATATTTTAATTATATTTTTGCAGATTCCCATTTGACTCAACTTTAGTATGTGATCTTGACTTTAAGGGACATTTCTGTTTTATAGATACCAAATAAATTCCTGTACCCTATTAATCTTTTCTTTTTCTGTCAGTGAAGTGTAGGTGACGGAATGTTAAATAAACATTCTTTTTCAAATTCACACCGAAAATAGGACGTTCCATTTGTTTATACTATGTAAACATGGAAAAAAAAATGTGAGTTTTTCCTTTGGTTGCAAACAGCCCACTCTGTTCACTTCCAAAACTGTATTTTTTAAACTCTAAAAGTTTGTCATGTTTTCCATTGTTAAAACATTATTACGTTTCTAAGGTTTTTAAGCCTCCTTTACATTTGTGAAGGAGCTTTTGGTCCTTTATTACCTTATTTTATTTCAACAAATATTGATTTAGCTTCTGCTATGTTGTATGTTCTGCGCTAGGTGCTGGAGGGGGTGGACACAAAAATAAATATGGTCCCTGGCCTTCACGATCTTACAGTCTAGTAGGAGAAAGAGAATGATAGGTACATACCATAGTAGGTAGGTGTACTTCATTGGTTTTGATTTCTATTTCCTTAAGTTGTAGTAGTAACAAAATGTCAAAATGCCCAAAACACAGTGATATCTGCTACATGAAGATACAAGCTCCATGCCTTGGATCTGTAGAAAATAGTGGAATAGAATGTTCTCTCAAAGTATAATGACATGTGCTCTGAGAACTACAAACCATTCATGTTCACTTCCAAGCTTGCTAATGTGAATCCCTGAAGTTCAACTGATGAATGGAAGAGTGTCTAAATAACAATTTCTTAGGTTGTCTTGGTCTTTTGGAACAATCTCAGGAATGGATCAATCAACAAATAGCACTGAGCCTCCACTCTGTGTGCAAGAGTCTATAAAAAGTCCTACTCCACTTGCTGGGTGGCTGTGAAAATAAGATGAATAGAAGGTCAAGCACATCTACTCCTTGGGTATTATCGCCAGTGTCAACAACACCTAAGAAGAGGTATTTCCCAATAATTACAGCCATTCTACAATAATGCAGATAGACCAGCTGAAACTTGGTCCTAAGCAACCAATGGGATGCTAGAAAGCAAGATCATGGCCAATAGGTGCTGAATGATGAGCCATCCCACCTCCTCACCATACCACCTACCATCTTTCTTGTTCTGGTTACTCAGCCTTTTTTTTTCCTGATTAATTGAAATACAATCTCTTTTTACCAATCTGTAGTCATTACTTTCTTCAAGACCATTTATTGGATTCCTAACTTATATTAGGAATTGGTCTAAACATTCTAAGAATCTTTTCAAATTCTCATAAGTCAAATTAAGCACTATTATTTTTATTCAATAGTTGATGAAACTGTTTCAGAGAGGTTACATACATTGCCCAATAGTAGAGCTGAGATTTGAAACCAGGACTATGTTTTCTTAGAAATTAAGGCATAATATTTACTTAAATAAATATTCCTGAGCACCTAAGTACATGAAGAACACTGTGCTAAAAGCTGTAAATAATTCAAAGATAAGATCCTTACCCTCAAAGAGAATCTAAAAGGAGAAAGGGGAATAGGGAGGTGTTAATCATTTAGAAACGTGGAATAGAATGAATGTGCTTTATCACCATAAAAAGCTACATAATAAATTTTGTGTTTAATATATATAACATATAAATACATTCTTAAAAATTGTTTTCAATAATATAGAAGCATATGGAGACTATAAAATGAAAATCTACTAAACCCTTGAATCCCATATCTTCTTTATAAGGGCACACTACCAAGCTCACTGAAGACCAAAACATTCAACAAATAGTTTTTGAGCAGACGCTTTGCAGATGGCATGTGCTTAAAAAATATTTGTTCTTCATATAATGTACCTATCGTTAAAGTACTGTATAGAACACACCACCTTAAAATATCCCTGTGCTTCACCATTAAACCCTCCTCTGTCCTCCTAAACCCCTGGCAACCACTAATCTGTCTACTGTCTTTATAGTTTTGCCTTTTGGAGAATGTCATGAAATTGGAATCATACAATATGTAGTCTTTTCACATTGGCTTCTTTCTCTTAGCAACATGCATTTGAGATTCATCAATGTTTTTGCATGACTCGAAAGCTCATTTCTTCTTATTGCTGAACAGTTCTCCATTCACCTAATTCCGTACACTAGATTAGTGGCTTCCAACTTTTGATGATCATGGATAAAGCTGCTTTAAACATTCACCTGCAGGGTTTTCAAATGTGGATGTACATTTTCAAATAGATTGGGGAAATACCTAGGAGCATGGTTGCTGGGTCATACAGTAAGGCTCTATTTAGCTTTGAAAGAAACTGCCACATAGTCGATCTTTCAAATTGCTGTAATAGTTCTCATTCCCGCTTGAATGAATGAGTTCCTGTTGCTTTGCTTCCTCCTCAGCAATTGATACTGTCAGGTTTGGGGATTTCAGTCATTCTAACAGGTGTGTAGCGGTAGCACTGGTTTTAACGCATCTTTTTCCAATGACAGATAATGTTGAATACCTTTTCATATGCTTATTTCCTTCTGCATATCTTCTTTGGTGAGTTGTCTATTCAGAGCTCTTGCCCATAAGTCGTTTATCAGATATGTGTTTTGCAAATGTTTTGCCCATTTGTTTGCGGCCATTTTTTTAATTGAAGTATAGCTGATTTACAATATTGTGTTAGTTTCAGGTGTACAGCACCGTGATTCAGATATATATATATATATATATATACACACACACACACACGCACACATTACTATATAGCACAGGGAATTATATTCCCTGTGTTGGTTATCTATATAGTAGTGTGTATATGTTAATCTCAACCTCCTAATTTATCCCTCCCTACCCCTTTCCCCTTTGGTAACCATAAGTTTGTTTTCTATGACTGTGGGACTGTTTTGTAAATAAGTTCATTAGTATCTTTATTTTTAGATTCCACATATAAGTGATATCATACGATATTTGTCTCTTTGTCTGATGTACTTCACTTAGTATGATAATCTCTAGACCCATCCATGTTGCTGCAAATGGCACTATTTCATTCTTTTTTATGGCTAATGTTCTATTATGTATGTGTGTGTGTGTATATATATATATATATATATATATATGCACACCATATCTTCTTTATACCCATTCCTCTGTCGATGGACATTTAGGTTGCTTCTTCTTAGGAGTTTCTTTTGCAGAGCTGAAGCTTTTTTTTTTTTTTTTTTTTTTTTTTTAACTTTGTCAATGCAAATATTTATAGTAAAATATTGATTCACAAAGTATCCATACAAAAGGCTTGCAAAATTATATACCTGACAGAACTGAAATTCATTTGAAACATACATTAAGTGTTTATTATAGATTCTCTTGCATGAAATTCTTTCAAAAAGTCTGTGAGATATATGGGTTTTTTTTTTTTTTTTTATATGGAGGGGGATATTTATTGACATAGAAAAATGTTTATTTTTTTTAATGAAAGAAAAAGAATATTCATTTATTTTTAATGACTTATTAGAACAAATACCTATAGATATCATTATATATATGATATATAAATTAATTATACAATATATCATGTATTAATTATTAAAACATACTCTGGTAAATATTATATATTCAATATGAAACAGGAGGAAAGGGGGCAGGGCACAACCTTTAAAAGAATTACATAGCCCGAGGACACAACATAAACTGATTAGAACAAAATAGGTCCAAGATGGCGGACGAGTCTACTTCCACTAGACCTTGAGCCTCAGTATACACTCATTGTAACACATCAGCAAGCTAAGCGACACACCCACAGGTGCCACGACAGTTCCAAGGATGACCATAAAGGTCAAAAAGTGGGCGGTGGCTCAATTCCTAGAAATCCCCACCCCTTCCCCAAAATAGCTGGAATACTCCTCCCACTCATCAGCGTATGAAATTACTCACCCCTATAAAACTAACAACCCCATACCCTGGTGCTGCCCTCGCCTTCTTTTTTTTTTTTTTTTTTTTTCTTTTTTTTTATAGGTATACCTGGATTTAATTCTCACTTCTACTGCTTGGTAGCTGGATAGCCTTAGGCAAGTTTCATACCTCCCTGAAATTCACTTAATTCAGTCTGTAAAATGGCATAATAACTTATTATAGCATCCTTTTAGGAATTTTAAATCAGTTCTTGAAATAAAAGTACACAATATATAGACAAGTATGGATTCCTCAATAGATGTTTGACCTTTCATTTCTCCAGTATCCCACCCGCATCAAATAAAGAAAAATACTTTTTAAAATTTACGAATATTTCATTGTTGTAAAGTTAAAGCCATAAAAATAATCAAATGGCCTACTATCATACCGTTAGAAGAAAAAAAAAAGGTGTTCATGAGAGTTCCATATTAGAATACAAGTTTTCCTTAGGCACCTGTTTATGTATGCTATTCTGCTCTTTGCAATAAATAATTAAATTTAAAAGACTTAATTCCTCACTTTTAAGACCTTATTAGTTTACAAATTACATATTGACCTATGCTAAATTTTATACCGACCCATGCTAATGAATTCAGTACAGAAAACAAAAAACACTGCACTCAAGCAAACTACATATATATATATATATATATATATATATATATAACTTATATGAGAATTGCTACTCCAGCTTTCTTTTGGTTTCCATTTGCATGAAATACCTTTTTCCATCCCCTTACTTTCAGTCTGTATGTGTCTCTAGGTCTGAAGTGGGTCTCTTGTAGACAGCAAATATATGGGTCTTGTTTTTGTATCCATTCAGCCAATCTGTGTCTTTTGGTGGGAGCATTTAGTCCATTTACATTTAAGGTAATTATCGATATGTGTGTTCCCATTCCCATTTTCTTAATTGTTTGGGGTTTGTTATTGTAGGTCTTTTCCTTCTTTTGTGTTTCTTGCCTAGAGAAGTTCCTTTAGCAGTTGTTGTAGAGCTGGTTTGGTGGTGCTGAACTCTCTCAGCTTTTGCTTGTCTGTAAAGGTTTTAATTTCTCCATCAAATCTGAATGAGATCCTTGCTGGGTAGAGTAATCTTGGTTGCAGGTTTTTCTCCTTCAACACTTTCAATATGTCCTGCCACTCCCTTCTGGCTTGCAGAGTTTCTGCTGAAAGATCAGCTGTTAACCTTATGGGGATTCCCTTGTGTGTTATTTGTTGTTTTTCCCTTGCTGCTTTTAATATGTTTTCTTTGTATTTAATTTTTGACAGTTTGATTAATATGTGTCTTGGCGTATTTCTCCTTGGATTTATCCTGTATGGGACTCTCTGTGCTTCCTGGACTTGATTAACTATTTCCTTTCCCATATTAGGGAAGTTTTCAACTATAATCTCTTCAAATATTTTCTCAGTCCCTTTCTTTTTCTCTTCTTCTTCTGGAACCCCTATAATTCGAATGTTGGTGCGTTTAATGTTGTCCCAGAGGTCTCTGAGACTGTCCTCAGTTCTTTTCATTCTTTTTTCTTTATTCTGCTCTGCAGTAGTTATTTCCACTATTTTATCTTCCAGGTCACTTATCCGTTCTTCTGCCTCAGTTATTCTGCTATTGATCCCATCTAGAGTACTTTTAATTTCATTTATTGTGTTGTTCATCGTTGCCTGTTTCATCTTTAGTTCTTCTAGGTCCTTGTTAACTGATTCTTGCATTTTGTCCATTCTATTGTCCATTCTATCTCCAAGATTTCGGATCAACCTTACTATCATTATTCTGAATTCTTTTTCCGGTAGACTGCCTATTTCCTCTGCATTTGTTAGGTCTGGTGGGTTTTTATCTTGCTCCTTCATCTGCTGTGTGTTTTTCTGTCTTTTCATTTTGCTTATCTTACTGTGTTTGTGGTCTCCTTTTTTGCAGGCTGAAGGTTCGTAGTTCCTGTTGTTTTTTGTGTCTGTCCCCAGTGGCTAAGGTTGGTTCAGTGGGTTGTGTCGGCTTCCTGGTGGAGGGTACTAGTGCCTGTGTTCTGGTGGATGAGGCTGGATCTTGTCTTTCTGGTGGGCAGGTCCACGTCTGGTGGTGTGTTTTGGGGTGTCTGTAGACTTATTATGATTTTGGGCAGCCTCTCTGCTAATGGGTGGGGTTGTGTTCCTGTCTTGCTAGTTGTTTGGCATAGGATGTCCAGCACTGTAGCTTGCTGGTCGTTGAGTGAAGCTGGGTGCTGGCGTTGAGATGGAGATCTCTCGGAGATTTTTGCTGTTTGATATTATGTGCAGCTGGGAGGCCTCTTGTGGACCAGTGTCCTGAAGTTGGCTCTCCCACCTCAGAGGCACAGCACTGACTCCTGGCTGCAGCACCAAGAGCCTTTCATCCACAGGGCTCCTTAATTTGGGATGATTCGTTGACTATTCAGGTATTCCACAGATGCAGGGTATATCAAGTTGATTGTGGAGCTTTAATCCGCTGCTTCTGAGGCTGCTGGGAGAGATTTCCCTTTCTCTTCTTTGTTCTCACAGCTCCCAGGGTCTCAGCTTTGGATTTGGCCCCGCCTGTGCGTGTAGGTCGCCGGAGGGCGTCTGTTCTTTGCTCAGACAGGACGGGGTTAAAGGAGCCGCTGATTCGGAGGCTCTGGCTCACTCAGGCCGGGGGGTAGGGAGGGTCACGGAGTGTGGGGCGGGCCTGCAGCGGCAGAGGCCGGCGTGACGTTGCAGCCTGAGGCGCGCCGTGCGATCTCCCGGGCGAGTTGTCCCTGGATCCCGGGACCCTGGCAGTGGCGGGCTGCACAGGCTCCCCGGAAGGGCGTGTGGCTAGTGACCTGTGTTCGCACACAGGCCTCCTGGTGGCGGCAGCAGCGGCCTTAGCGTCTCATGTCTGTCTCTGGGCTCCGCACTTTTAGCCGCGGCTCGCGCCCGTCCCTGGAGCTCTCTCAAGCAGCGTTCTTAATCCCCTCTCCTCGTGCACCAGGAAACAAAGAGGGACGTAAAAGTCTCTTGCCTCTTCGGCAGGTCCAGACTTTTCCCCGGACTCTCTCCCGGCTAGCCGCGGTGCACTAACGCCCTGCAGGCTGTGTTCACGCCGCCAACCTCAGTCCTCTCCCGGCGCTCCGACAAAAGCCGGAGCCTCAGCTCCCAGTCCCGCCCGCCCTGGCGGGCGAGCAGAAAAGCCTCTCGGCTGCTGAGTTCCGGTCGGCCCGATCCTCTGCGCTGGAATCTGTCCGCTTTGCCCTCCGCACCCCTGTTGCTGTGCTCTCCTCCGCGGCTCCCAAGCTCCCCCACTCCGCCTCCCGAAGTCTCCACCCGCGAAGGGGCTTCCTAGTGTGTGGACACTTTTCCTCCTTCACAGCTCTCTCCCGCTGGTGCAGGACCCGTCCCTATCCTTTTGTCTCTGTTTAGTTTTTTCTTTTGCCCTAACCAGGTACGTGGGGGGTTCCTTGCCTTTTGGGAGGTCTGAGGTCTTCTGCCAGCGTTCAGTAGGTGCTCCGTAGGAGTTGTTCCACGCGTAGATGTATTTCTGGTGTATCTGTGGGGCGGAAGGTGATCTCCGCGTCTTACTCTTCCGCCATCTTCCCGGAAGTCCCTGAAGCTTTTAACTTTAATAAAGGTCAGCTTATCAACTTTCTCTTTCATGGGTTATGCTTTTTGTGTTTTATCTAAAAACTCATTACCAAATACAAGGTCACATAGATTTTCTTGTATGTTTTAATCTAGAAGTTGTATAGTTCTGTATTTTACATTTAGGCCCATGATTCATTTTTGAGTTAATTTTTGTGAAAGATGTATGGTCTGTGTCTGGGGTCGTTTTTTTTTTTTTTTTACATATGGACATCCAATTGTTCTAGCACCCTAATCGTGCAATTTAATGTCAGAAGAATGAATGGAATCTTTGGGTTATATGTGCTTAGTGATGGATTAATAAATAAAACTAACGTGATGATAAAAATGCCTTTGAGTTTGTAAAGTATTAGGAGCTGTCAACACGAGCCTTTTACAAAAAAACTGAGGCTCAGTAGATGTAGTAATTGACTAAAGTCAACCACTAGACGGTCCCTGGAGAACTAAGAACAAATGGTGGTCACAGGTGTTTAGTACCTATGGAGTATTATTCAAGAAGGTTCAGTTCCTGTTGTTACTATACCTTTATGGTTTCTTTCTTTTGGCTTCTGAAGTCTTTTCTGTCTTCAGCAGTCCACTTTTAACACACACATATACCACTGAGAGTCATTTCACTTCTTTAGTTAGAATTCCCAGGTTACACCTAAATAGCATACATAGCATTGTAGACCCTCAGCTGGAATGAGGCTCCTCTCCTCCCCAACTCAAATGGCAGCTCTCACAGCCTTTGTGGGGACTCTATTACCTACCTATGGGTTTGCTACTTCCTGAGGCAGCCTGCTGACAGCTCCAGATATTAGCAGGGAGGGATATCTTCATCATGATACTGAGTCAGAGTTCATTTCCCTGTAACACCACCGAAGTCCCATCGTTTTTAATCAAACAGAACATCCTCAGCCTGGTATCGTGAAAGGAGCACTGACTAAATGAAAGATGCTGAGGTACCAATCCAGGCCAGGCATTTCATCCTCGTAAGTCTTAAGTCTTTCATTTAAGAGAAAGTTTTCAAATTCCTTGCTTCTAAAAAAAACTCATAAGTTGGCAAGGATTCGTTTCTGTTGTTGTTTTGTTTTTGTTTTTAGAGTTTTAAAACTAGAAGCATAGTTGATTTACAATGCTGTGTTAGTTTTAGGTATGATTCAGTTATACATACATATGTATCTATTTTTTTCACATTCTTTTCCCTTATAGGTTATTACAAAATATGGCGTATAGTTCCCTGTGCTCTACAGTAAGTCCTTGTTGGTTATCTATTTTGTACACACTACTATATATAAAATAGATAACCAACAAAAATTCGTTTTTAATTCAACTAAAAACAAAAGTAAATAATGAGAAAGCACACTGGGAGTAAGAAAACAGTAGGAAGGATGAAAGGGGCATTGAAACAGGTGAAAGATGGTTTAAATAGCCAACTTTGCATAGGTTCAGCCATAAAGAAACAGACAATATTATGACATGCTAAGTGGCTTCCACAGCCTTTACAGAAATGCCATTCTCAAAATTTGTCTCTGTCATAAGTTCTAGCTCTCAAAGGCAGGAAGAACACACACCCAAATAACAGTCTTTCCCCAGGGAATGTTTTTCTCCGTTGTTGAATGTTCCCACCAGAAATCTTTTTGAAAGTCCTGAAACATATTTCATGTGCCCTTCCCCATTTTCCTACAGAAACAAAATTAACTGTTCCCTCATTGGCAGTTCCCTCACTTCTTTTAAAACTTTGTGAATGAAATGTGGCTTTGTGCGGATTATTTTCATTCCTCTAACATCCATAATGAAAGAGCCTGCTTCATGGATTCATTGAAAGAATTATTGAAGCTCCAGCTCAGCCCTTCGTTATTGCCAGGGATAAAAGAAACAAAAGGTGATTTGCACTGGAGAATTTGCAGCATGAAGTGTCCGTTAAACAAACCCAGCGGCAAGCATCCTCCAGGCGGGAACAGGGACTCTTTTATGAAGCATGCACACGCCTCCACTTGACCCATGGGCTTTGGACAAGGGAGAACGCCAGTATGATTCCATCGGACCGAGCGACAAAAACCCGGGCTTGGAAAAACACAAAGGCGCATGGCAGCTCTGAGATTCGCTGCTAAGCAACATTGCCTCCCCCTTCCCCAGCCCTTACCCCCTCCCACCGCCATAAAAAATAAAGTGAAAGTTACTGACTGTGGGAAAGGAAGATGGACTGAGGTTGGAGAGAAGCTGCAAACCTGCTCTTTAAAACCCTTCCATTAGAGCCAGCTGACCCAAGCTCATATGTAATTGCTAAGTGAAGGAGAAGGAAACTTGCTTCAGGGGCCCCCAGGGGGTCCCTCTGAGCACACCCCTTACAGGGAACACGCCAAATGTGAGTATTACAATGATGAGTGCATCCTTGTGGCTCTAGCTCCATTCTCCTCGATGGCAGCGGAGACGGGGTGGTGGTTAAAACTTCTGATCCCAACTCCAATCAGCCCTACTTTATCCAGGCTCAGTGCTGTCCAGCCAAGGTTGAAGTGAGACTGCCCCCTACAGACCACCATCATTCCCACCCCATCTAGTATTTACTGAGTTCTCCTGGACTCCAGAACCCAAACTAATGCTTCATGTGCCCTAGCTCATTTAATCTTCAAAATCATACCAAAAAGGTAACATTACTCACCCCATTTTATAGATCAGAAGACTGATGCTCAGAAAGATTAGGATAAAAACTGGCTGGGGTAGGATTTGAACTCATGCCTACCTCATTCTGAAGTCTGTAGGTTTTCACACTTTTATATACTAGCTATAACACATGCACGTGCCCTTGGTCACTTGTTAGGAGGCTGGCTTTGTGATGTGACCCTGCTGTGGTTTCCTGTTGAAGGCCACTCTCTTTTTACAGAGGCAGTACAGTGTTGTAGATGAGTATAGAGATCCCACACTTTCTTGTTTCAAACCCTAGCTCTATCTCTCGCTAGCTGAGGAACTTTGGCAAGTCATTTATCTTCTCTGTGTCTCAGTTTCCTCAGCCACACCTACTTTGTAAGTTGTTTATGAGGCTGGGATGGATCACTAAATGTAACACTATTAGAGGGGCACTTGGCACGTAGAAGGCCACTCGTGAAATCTTCTCTATTACTGTTTGCCTCATAGGAGTCTGAGGAAGATGGGACACCTAGCAAAACATAGAAACACACTCCTGATGCTCATGATTTGCTGAGAGGGAACCATAATGTACTACAAATCAGCAAAGATTTTACAGAGAAAGTTGGAAAACACCAGCATCAGCTCTGAGTCCTGTCATGTCATTACTTTTAAGGTCTGATGGCTCTGAGCTGTGCTTGTGGACAGGGCCAATCGATTTGAAGTCAGCCGATCGCCTTGCCAATTTTTTTTTTTAATGTTGTTAAAACATCTGTTAGTCAAGAACTATTATACAAGAGGTGGAGAAGAGTTCTTGAGAACAAGAGGTTAAGTAACTTGCTCAGAGGTTAAATCAATAGTGAGACTAAACACAACCCATAATTCCCAATCCTCAATCCTCTCCTCTTCCTCTCGAGTCATGCCTTTCTTTTGACTGCATTCCTGGCTATGTTTGGGAAGTCATTCACTCTTCAAATCATGGGGGGAAAAAATAAACCTTTCACATAAAAATATACCTGTTGAGTCAAGATGAACCAAAAGCAAGTCACACCAGTTTGTTACTTTTTTTTTTAACATAGCCAAGATAAATGTGCATGCAACCTCACAAACATTACCAGCTTGGCTTCTAACTTAGTACTTCCTCCCCCCATCCCCGCTCAGCTCCCCACCAAACAAAAACTGTGATGAATACGGTTGCTCAGAACCACGCTTGAGGACCCAACCTGCTTCTCAAGGTTATATAAAGAACCATTGCAAGGGAAGTTTAACTAGGGTTGGGTCATTTGTTAACACCCCGGATTATGGTTGTGTCAGCAGCAAGTGAGGCAGAAAACAACTCTAGCCATCTGCTAGCGTGAGGGCTGGACTCTGTCATAAAACAACACCCTAACTCTAGTTTCAGTCTAGAAGAGGGAGAAGCGTTACTTTCTATAATGCGGCCATCCCAACATTTCACCATGGGTTTGCCCTTGCCATGGAGATCACTGCAGTTCCAGTCCAGAGAGAACATAACACAAGAGGTCTATTCTAAGGACCACACTCATCCTTCCAGACACACTTCAGCTTAGACACCAGAGGTCCAAAACCCTCACTTAAGCCTACCCTTCAGCTTCTACAGTGGGGACTTCGAACATGCACCGTCCATGAAGATCAAAGATGGGTAATGGGAGCTATAGGCAAGAGAGGTTTTGTTTTTTGTTAAGTTTTAAAGAAAACAGAGCATGTCATTAGGGTAAAAGAGCCTAGCTCAATTTCACTGTTTCCTGACCACTCACTTTTTCTTTGTCCTTTGGCAGCAAAGACAATGACAGCAAGAAACTTGAAGAAATCACAGTGGGGGACGGAAACATAGGCGATGCTTGGCATCCGATGTCCTCATGTATCCAGCAAGTTGTGTGTGTGGAGCAGGGAATAAAAGCAACAGTCCTCTCCAGATTCATTCTATAACTCAACTGTGGAAGACATTACAGGCAGGAGAAAAAGCCTGGAGCCCTTGGTCCTATAGCTATAGGAATTGTCCTCTGTGTCCTCTGAACAACAAAGTGAGCTATTTATTGAGTTTGCTTACTCTTCAGGAGTCATGCTGGGTGACATCAATGCATTGTTTCATTTAAACCTGGCCAAAGCCCTGAGAAATACAATTATCCTCTTTTCTAAGTAGAAGACGGCTACTCAGAAAGGTTAAAACCCTTGCCTACAGCTGCACAGCCATTTGTGGGGATGTAGCATCTGGCCAATCTCCTAAGTTTGAAGTAGTAGTGGCTCCTTGCTCATGAACACCTGCTGGAGAAAGTGACAGTGACGGAGGTCAACGGGGATGTCTGACGGGTGAAGATGCAGCTAGGCAGCTGTCGTGAAGAATTTGCCAACAACGCACGGTCAAGAAGTACTTCTCCAATCCAGTGAGAGGTACCTCCACCAGGAGAAGGCCACCAACCTGGAGATGGAGAGCTACCTGGAGGACGGTTCAGCCACACCTGTGTAGCTGGGTTGCCGCGTGCCACTGTGTTGCCTGTAGCTGGCTACTTGAAGTGGCCAAGTAGGGAGGGACAGGGTTTGATTCAGCTCTGTATCATCCGGTCCAGTGCCTTATACAAAGAATATACCTAGTAAATAGTTTGTACTTGACTGGGTGAATGTCACTCAGCTATTTCTCTCAATTACAATCCTTGGCTCAAAATATTGTATACTTTTATTTGACCTGTTTGGAAGTGAGATCATTAGCATCCCCTGACTTCCAGAGCTTCTAATATTTCCATAAGTCTCTGAAGACAAAGATATGACCTTTTGTGATTGGCCGATTACCATAAGAAACCAATAAGGAGGAATCAGATTTCAGTTTAGGGGAAGAAATGTAGGATATATTTTTGAAATTTCTTAATGAAGAATTCAAATTTCAAACTTCACTAGCCCAGTATCAGTGGGAAAAACTGTGATTTCATGTGTATAGCTTGTACTGACTCATGAAGTTTATAAGATTAAAGTATTACACACACGGCAATCACATAGGATGGCCATTTTTACCGTTTTGTACAAGGGTTATGTAACATAGCATATATTTAGTATCTTAATTCATCACTTCCTGGCCACCTTAAAGTTGGAAGGAACTTGTTTTGGGAGGATTCTCATCTAGAGTGATTTGAAAACTCTTCTGTGGATTTGCAAGGGATTTTTCAGAATAGGAAAATTAGAAGAGGATGGACTATAACAGAAGAAAGTTGGCTTCCTTTTTCTTCAACTCTGCTCTCTATCACTTACTTGGGAAGCTTTCCTGCACCACAATGGAAAACACTCTTGATTTTTAAAAAAATCTTCTGACAAGCGATGTCATTTGTTCTGTTTTAAGGTATTGGGGACCTTGTAGAATCAGGTGTATACACCACCCCAGTGCTCCCTCTGCTGCCTTGGGAGGGGAAGGAGAGAATCTAATACTAACTTATGGAATAGAATATGCTGCCTCAATACTGAACACGTAAACCAGGCTGATGAAAGTTTGCCCTTCAACGTTGCATTTAGAATGAAAATATTATAAAGTCCAAGGTTTGCTGAATCAATCAGTGAGTCGGTTGGTCACAAGACCATAAAATGTTAGAGCATCGTATTCTGCCCTTTTTATTCCAAGGGAAAGAAATGAGATTCAGACACATGAGATGATTTCCCCCAAGGTCTCATAGCTCTTTAGTGACAGACATCAGAATAGTATCCATGTATCCAGACGTTTTCTCAACAATGTCTTCTTAGTCTTCCTAGATATGCACATATACACACATGTACTCTCAGCTACTCACACACCCATAGTCAATGGGGACATATAAGAGGCTCATGGCTATGGTACAATCCATTCAAGGCAATGTTATTTAGGTCTTGACAATTTAACCACTCCAGATAAGATCTACTTTAAACTAAATAATCTCATTGGAATGCTAGTGCTCCAGCATGAGTTAATAAATATGCTACAAAAAGCACAACTCCACCCTCCTTTTTTCTCCAGGACTCCTAGAACTGGCTTGCTGTGTGTCTACAGTGCTTCCTTTCTCATCCAGGTGTTTTTTTTTTTGTGGTACGCGGGCCTCTCACTGTTGTGGCCTCTCCCATTGCGGAGCACAGGCTCCAGACGCGCAGGCTCAGCGGCCATGGCTCACGGGCCCAGCTGCTCCGCGGCATGTGGGATCTTCCCGGACTGGGGCACGAACCCGCGTCCCCTGCATCGGCAGGCGGACTCTCAACCACTGCGCCACCAGGGAAGCCCCTCTCATCCAGGTATTTTGAGAACACTTATAATACAAGAACACTTGTTTTCAAAGTTGGTTTCCCATAGGTAGAACAGCACAGCAGAAGCTATGGTTCATCTTAGTAGCCAGACCCCATGGTAGCACACCAGCTTTAGCACTGGAGGCCCCTAATTGTGTTAAAAATTGCAAGTAACTCATCTTGAAATGCAAATAACACAAACCTAGAGCCTTCTCATGTTCATTATTCCCTAAACTTAGCATACCCAGCCTTAAAAGTGTTAGCTGCTGGCGATGTGGGTAAAGAAGACATGATCAGGGAGATATCTATCCAGAAAAAACATGTGCAAGATATATACATAAACACAACTTGGTTTTAACTTAAGAAAGTTCTAAAACTATAATAATTACAACTACACAAGTCTTTCCAATTTACAAAGCAATGTGAATACATATTACCTCATTTAATCAAATAGTTTTGACAATATTCCCATTAGGCAAGTTTTATCAACTCATCTTATAGACAAGGAAAATGAGGTTCAAGCATGTAAACTGGTTGCCTGAGAACACGCAGCCAGCATGTGGCACAATAGGGTCCCACACTCGACTCTGCAGGATTTCAAAACCCAGAGCCAAAGGCTGTGTATGTCAGGACTTCTCAATTCTTGGTCCAGCTGTCCAGTAGGTGATCCCTACCTTGAGAAGTCCTCCTCCCAACCAGAACAATCCTCCCTGTCTGCATTCACTTGTTGGAATCTTAGGCCAAGGGCACCTCTCTTTTGAATGTTTCGCTCCCCACATTTGGAAAAAGTGATTGCTCTCCACCAATGGAATTCTTAGAGCCCTAGAATAATGTGCTTGAAAACGCAACTTCTGGTTACTAAAAGGGCCCCTGAATTATAAAATAGATAGTGAAACACAATACAGAACTCTACCATTATAGAAATTCCAACATTTCAGGTGGGAATTCTTTACAATTATTTTTCTTCCACAGGGTTTTATTTTGTACATTGTTTTAGCTTTCTCCAACATCATTATATATATCCCGGTGGAAAAATTCATCTATTGCAGAGCCATAAAGTGTTTTCTTAAAAATTCCATCACGCACTTTATTACTAGAATGCAACTACAGAAAGACTTACACGTCAAGAAATTTAAGATTGACCACTGGGACTAATGGAGCTTGGGCTTTCAATATTAGTCTATCAGAAAACTGTAAAAACAAACAAACAAACAAAAATACCTTAAAAGAGCCCCATGTCTTTTTCAAAGATGACTGTTGAAGGCCCAAGACTTTGACCAGTCCCAATTTAGCATGAATAAAAGTATAAAGACCCACACTTCTCTTTCTGTAAATATTATAATTATTTCAATAATAAAATTCCTTTTTCACTTGTCTTCAAACTTAATTTATTTTCTATTTAAAATGATGGACTCTGCCAAAAAAATAGGAGGACGACCTGGGATTAGACTGAGCTTCTCCAGCAATAACAGATATTCTTCCAGAAGCCTGGGATACCATCATTGTCTGTAGAAATTGTAGCCTCATCCTTGACTCATCCCTCACTGGCCTCCCCCTCCCCACCACATCCAATCAGTTCTCTTTTTCTTCGGAGGTTCTCACAGACATGTTGCATTAACCCCTTCCCTTTCCTCCGCACTCGCTCTGCCTCAATTAGAGCTTCTTCCTATTTCACCTTAAGTATGACTCAGCTTCCCCACCCGTCTCCATCTCCCTCCCTCCAACCTCACCTCCTTTAAGCCACATCCCCACACTTCAGCCCCCTGGACCTTTTTCGAATGCAGCCCTTTTCTTTCACTACCCTGTTTAAATATGCCAATGGCTGCCAGTTACTACAGTTCTCACTTCTTGCCACAGTGTATGAGGCCAACCACGCTACAACTTGGGGCTGCTGCCCAAATATCTGCTCTCCGGCTTCACAGCCTTTGATCTCAGAGCCTCCTGCTTGGAATGCCATCCCTTCCCTTTTATCTTTTTTTTTTTTTTTGCAGTACGCGTGGCCTCTCCCGTTGTGGAGCACAGGCTCCGGACGCGCAGAACCAGCGGCCATGGCTCACGGGCCCAGCCGCTCCGCGGCATGTGGGATCTTCCCGGACCGGGGCACGAACCCTTATCCCCCGCATCGGCAGGCGGACTCTCAACCACTGCGCCACCAGGGAAGCCCCCCTTTTTTCTTTTGTAGAGACAATGTAAAGTTTCACTTAACTGATAGCCCTTCTGCGAAGCCTTTGCTGACTTCCTCAAACAGAGGTAGTCCCTCTCTCCCCTGTGCCATGTTGGCACAATTCTCTCGTCCACCTCGAATAAAGCACTTCACCTGTGCGCTCTGGTTGACCAAGCTATCTCTCCTAACATACTACCGTGTCAGGAGCTGTTTCCAGAATTCATGTTATATCCCTATTACCAACATACCTTTTGGGTTTTTTTTTAAATTTTTTATTGGAGTATAGATTTACAATGCTGTGCTAGTTTCTGCTGTACAGCAAAGTGAATCAGTTATATATATATATATATATATATATATATATATATATATATATATATATATATATCTCCACTCTGTTTTAGATTCTTTTCCCATGTAGGTCATTACAGAGCACTGAGTTCCCTATGCTATATAGTAGGTCCTTATTAGTTATCTATCAATATTTTATATATAGTAGTGTACATATGTCATATTACTCAGCCACAAAAAGGAATGAAATAATGCCGTTTGCAGCAACACAGATGGACCCAGAGACCATGATACTGAGTGAAGTAAGTCAGAAAGACAAAGATCATATGATACCGCTTGCATGTGGAATCTTAAAAAATGGTACAAATGAACGTATTTACAGAACAGAAATAGAGTTACAGATGTAAAAAACAAACTTATGGTTACCGGGGGGGAATGCGGGGAGGGATAAATAGGGAGATTGGGATTGACATACACCAACATACCTCTTGAATGTAGTGTTTTTAGAGAATGCCACTTCCTCTTGCCTAAATGCCCCTGGTTGACGTGCATTATCTAACCCAGCGGTTCTGAAATGCTGTGTTGACTGCCTACATCAGAATCACTTGGGAAACGTATTAAAAATAAAGATTTCCAAGGAATACCCTTGGAGAGTCTGATTAAGGAGGTCAGAGGTCTGCCTTGGCAGTCATTTTCAGAATCGCTCCTGGGTGATTCTGACGTGCAGCCAGATTTGGGAAACGCTGTGCCACTTACCTGACTTACTGAGTCTTGTAAACGCTCTCCCTACCTTCTTCCCCATCAGTATTATACGGCCGAAAGGGAGGCAGTGTAGGGCACAGGGTACGGAGCAAGACAGTCTGAATCTTGGTCCTGTGCATTCTAACTACGAGACTATGTGAGCAAAGAAATGAACTAATCTGTGCCTTGGATTTCTCATTTTTAAAATTTATTTGATTGAAATAGAGTTAATTTACAATGTTGTGTTTCAAATGTACAAAAAAATGACTCAATTTTATATATATATATATATATATATATATATTCCTTTTCAGAGTCTTTTCTGTTATATATTACAAGATATTGAGTGTAGTTCCCTGTGCTATACAGTAGTCCTTGTTATTTACCTGTTTCTTATACAGTAGTGTGTATATATTAATCCCAAACTCCTAATTTTATTTTATTATTTATTTTTTATCTCTCATTTTAAATGAGAGAAATGCTATGCCTCTCGGGGGCTATTTGTGAAAGGCATCCTATAAAAGCCCTTAGTATACAGCATCTCGTGAACAAAGGGCTCAATATGAGCTGTGATGATGACATTGGCCCTCATTAGGAAGACAGCACTGCGTGTCCAGAGTTAGAGACGGAGAGTGGAAGTCCTAACAAAACAGTATATCCTTAAAATTTTAAGGATAAACATGGTGACCCTTTGCAAATGTATTATATCATCACAGTTTGCAGGTAACCTTTTAAAAATGTGCTAATTTGCACAAGGCTTGCCTGCTCTCCTTTGGTGAGTATCACCAGGGCTCCTTTTCCAACTGAATGTCTGAGCCTGCTCCTGTGATATATATATATAATGTGTGTGTGTGTGTCTGGTCTTATATTCCACAATAGTTGGCTCTCCTGATAGTCTCATGATGTAACATTTTCTGTAAAATCTAACAAAGGGCTACACAATACAGGAGCTAGAAGTGACAAGGGCAGTGATGATAGTGGTGGGAGAGGAGAGGAGGATGCAGAGGCAAGGAGGCAGAGAAGAGGCCCAAAGAAGAGAAAGTAGGAGAACTGTATTGTCACCATGTCCCAGCAGCAAGAGTCCCCTGCTTTCATATACTGTTAGATTGCAGAAAACTCAAGGCTCAAGTAAACACACATGAATAACCTGCAGAGGATCCACATGAGAAGTTGAAACTTAACAGCCTAGATAAAACTGAAATACATCCGAAACTTTTGTAAGCAATGATTAAGTGCTTTCTTTGCCCCTCAGTGGAAAAAAAAAACAATTAAGATGCTGTAATAAGCAATGCATTCTTTAAACTGTAGTTCATTATTTAAATATTCGCTATTCTGTTTTCAAATTAAGTTTATTTCAGCCATCTCACTGGTAGCAAATTTCAAATATCTGATTGCTCTTATTGTTTTAATGAGATTCTCACTGATGAGCACTGCCCACCTTCTTTTTATACAATATATTTCCTAGTAAGTAATTTCTTTCAAAGACATTTAAAATTTGAGTCTCTGGTCTTATATTCTGCAACACTTGCTTTCCTGATAATCTCATGAATCTTATTAAACACTGTGTTGAAGTTTATCCTTGAAAATGTGATCTGAATGTATAATTTGTATGATGTGCTCTGTTACAAGTCAATTCTGACCTATTTGTCTCTTGTACTGTTTTACTCTCCTCACTGAACCAAAGCAAATTCCATATATGGAGTTGCACATTCAGGTCAGCTTTAAGTCAAATATTTATAAACAGCAGTAGTGAAATATCTCATTTAACCAGGAAATAAACAGAGGTCGAATGTGCCCCCAGGTGAAAACCAGTTGTTACTAATGATGAGAGAAGGCAAAGCAAGAAGAGCATTGCTTCCTTTGTCCAGCCATGACTTTTCTCTAAGTGAAGAGACCAGCATCATTAACCAGATGGAACATCACTGCGATTCTGTATTGACAATGCCTTTCCTACAGTTTTTGAAGGTGTGTCTGTGGATGTTTAGTCATCCTAGCTATCTCCAGTAAATCTCCCTATGTTGGCTGATGGCCTTGCTGTCACTGCTAAAAGAGCTGTCTGTCTCCCCAGCAAACCCTGCCGTTCTGTTTCCTATTTTGAAGATCAAAGTATCATCTCAGGCGCTTGGGCTTCATTTCTCCAGTGAGTTCATTTCCCTGTATTCTATCTTTGGTAAATCTCAGGCCATTTGTTTACTTTAAGGAAAAAACAACCTCACCCACTGGCAAGTTTTGAGTATATTACATAGAACGGTACTTCCTCAGTGTCAAATGTGTGGTTAAGTGAAATGTTTAGTACTATGGGAAGAATCTGTAAATGTCAAACATTAGGATGATTAGCACTTAACTCATCTCAACAAATTATATAACTGCACTTTTTACAGGGCCCTGAGAGACATTATACTCTGAGGGCCTCTTTCTAACAGCAAAGTTCATTTCAGCTCCATCCCACCATTTGTCAATAACCAGAATTGAATCTGAAGCCAAAATAGGATAATGGGTGTGCTCCCAAGACATCAGCTTAATGATATTAATAATCAAATGGTACCCACGCCATGCAGCAACAACTCACGAGCCCCTGTAGAAGTTCAAATAAGTAGCATCACACTGGACGTCCCTGTCAGTTCTTGCATTCAGAGCACTCACAAATCTTCACACTAAAACCTTTCAGGTCAGAGTCCTATTTCCTTTCACAATGGATACTTACTTCCACATGTGGAGTTCCTATTAGATGATCAGAATTGCATTGTGCCAAATCAGGATTGCAAAGATCTGGTTTAATGGGAGTTTATTTCAAATAATGGCTTGCAAATGTAGGTTACTTAAAGAATTACATGTCCCATTTTCATTTCATTCCCATTTCATTCAACAATACAATATTGTTACTGTTACTCCATCTTCTCCCAACACTTCCCAATGTGCCACCTTGCCCACGAAAGCCTTTTTATGAATAAATGAGGAAATTATGCATTTGTTGAATCAGATTCAAAGAGACGTAATATTGCATCGCGGCCATGGCCATGTTCTCAATTCTAGTTGACTACTGAAATCACTTATTTGTTTATTTGCTTATGGTTTTTAATATTATAGGTATCTCTTACCCTGGCTCCATCATAACCTCCCTTATGTACAATGTTTACAGATTCACAGGTAGTTCTGATCCACAGCTAGGACTGAGAACCCTAGCTGGGTTTGAATGCGGGTTCCACCATTTCTTGGCTGCACGACTTTGAACAAGTTATACTGCTTCTGGCTCTCATCCCAGACCAGAGGAATTAAAAGCTCAAGGGATAAAGCCTAAACATGGGTCATTTTTAATAGCACCCCAAGTGATTTTAATGTGTAACCAGGATTGAAAATCACTAGTATAATACTTTGTTGTTGGATCTGTAAAATACAGGTAAGTATGAAATACTTTATGAAAAGGGTTGGCCCAGTCCCATGCCGACACAGCTCAACAATGCTGGTGGGTACTGTTGTTAAGGCAGAAGACAGAGAAAGAGCAGTGATGAGAGCTGGCCTGGCTATCTGGAGCTGGAGCAAAGCGGACTGAGGTGGCCCTTTACCACTGATCTCAGCGACCACCTCACTGCATCAGAGGAGATACAGGCTACCCAGGGCCCCCTGGGAGAGAATCTGAACCCCAGCTCTGTACTCCTGTGCAAGTTCCTGAACCGGTCTGAATCTCAGAGGGACATAAAATAAATAGGTTACAACCACCATAGAAAAGAATGTATATTTGTGTGTCTGTTGGGCGTGGCGGCAGGCAGGCCACCAACCTGACATATATGATATGCAACAAAAATGGTGGGACATTGGTGTTTGGTGGGGAATGGGACTGTGAGCCTTACAGTTTCTGAGCAGAGAGTGAAAGGAAAAAAAGTATAATAAGTAGATTCAGTTCGAAGTAATGTATGTGATGGATGAGAAGTTGGAGTTGCCAGAGGCAAAGAAACCATCTAGGAAAGTATAATGTAATCCAGGAGTAGTGCAATGAAGGCCTGCTGAGTACATGGTCTAACCCATCTGGGCTCTACTTGCCTTATATGAGCTGTCAAAGGGTTGTGGTAGATGATCTCGAAGAATTTATTTAGCTCTGATATCCTAAGATGCTCTGACACGCCATTTAGAGTAGACATGAAGAAAGAGTTTAATGGAAACAGTTTCAGTGGGGGATGATGGAAAAGTTGTGGAGATGAATAGCGGTGATGGTTCCAGATAATGTGATGAACTTAATGCCAATGAATCATATACTGTAAAAGGGTTAAAATAATAAATTTGTGTCATGTATATTTTAACACACACACAGAACAGACAGGAGGAAATAAACACAAACACACAAGGTCTTTTAAAAGAAAAATATGGAAGAATGGATGACTGAAAGGATGTAGGTGAAAAAACAATAGATCAAAACAGACCATGGAGGGGCTTCCCTGGTGGCGCAGTGGTTAAGAATCCGCCTTCCAATGCAGGGAACACGGGTTCGATCCCTGGTCTGGGAAGATCCCACATGCCGCGGTGCAACTAAGCCCGTGCACCACAACTACTGAGCCTGTGCTCTAGAGCCCGCGAGCCACAACTACTGAAGCCTGCGCGCCTGCAGCCCGTGCTCCGCAACAAGAGAAGCTACCGCAATGAGAAGCCTGCGCACCGCAACGAGGAGTGGCCCCAACTCGCCGCAACTAGAGAAAGCCCGTGCGCAGCAACGAAGACCCAATGTAGGCAAAAATAAATAAATAAATAAATAAAATTTTAAAAAGCAGACCATGGAGACTTAGGTCTCGGTGCCCGGGGACAGCACTTCTGGAAAATGGGGAGTGAAGTAGCATATCTTGTTAGGTGGGTAAGATCATGATTGCAATGGTGGACAATTTGCAGTTTAGGGCTGGAAGTCCACATAAGGAAAAATGACTGTTCTTTAACAGATGGAAATGCAGCCCAGAACTTGAGTGACAATCAGCAGTGACGCTATAGATTCAGAAATGATCGCCAATGTTACCAAATGGAGGCCTAGGGTTCTTCCTTATGAAGAACTTACTGTGATCATCTGATCTCACCTGTTCTTTTTTACAGATGGCAACACCAAGCCTTATGGAAGGGGGGTGGCTCAGACAAGGTCACCCAGGGGTGAATGAGGCTTTTTGAACCTCAACCCTTTCCCCTTCATTTTATTTATCCAGCAGTGGTCACCCCAAATTTGGTAAAAACATAAACTCCTTGAGAAAGATGATTGAGGGAAAGGATGAGCGAGGTGATGGTTACTCTAAAGAACGGCCATCACCAACAGGTCCAGGGAGAAAGAAGAAATGAGAGGCCCTAGAGGGTCTATCATTAGGACACAGGAGAGAGAACTAAAAGAAGAACGTGAACCTGGAAGCTCAAAATGAAAGCTCAGAAAAGAACCTCCTGCCTCATTTCCATTAACCCTCTGAAGCACTTGATGTCTGTATTGCACACCATTGTCCTTCTCCAAAAATCCTTCATAAACAGTAACCACATCTCTGCCACAGGATCCCTCAGCACTCACATAATCTTTACTACAATAATGCTGTGGCCATGACTTTGGAGATTCCAGCTTTACTTAAAACAGTATTATTCAGAAACAAATTTCCCATAGAAATATTTGTATAACTTTGGGTGTTATTCCCAGAGAATCCCAAAATGACTTACTACACCATAAAACGTGGGGAGAGCAGTTAAAATAACTTATCAAAATTTCCTTAAATAACTTAGTCAAAATAATTAAGACCCCAAGATAACCAGTGACACCAAGACTTAAGGTACAGTGATGTTACAGAAAGAACACAGGATCTGGAGCCAAATAAACCCTTTCTCAGGGATAGCAAGGCTCCAGGCCAAACTCCCTTTCTAAGACATTTTCTATTTCTGTGATTGGTTACTATCTTGGGGACACTGGTTTCTTTCAGTTCTTAACATGCTTTCGAGGCTTTCAGGCCACCCAGGTGTTAGTTTCTGATGGAACTGATTAAAATCAGGAGCCAGGAATGGAAACCACTTTTCAAGAAAGTCCAGAAAAGTGGATGATAGAGACATATACTGCCAAACCACAGGGGGGCTGCCCTTGCTTGCACTGCTTCTGCTCATGTTCTAAGGTTGTGGTAGAAAAACTGATTATTCGTTGGATCCTAAGGGCACTGGAACAGAATACTGTCTGTTGGGAAAAAAAAAAAAAAGTGTTCCTTATGTGTCCAGTGATAATGCTGGGTTTTATATCCTACTTAGTAGTCTGTATTCCTAATTTTCACTAAACGCCTTAATAACATATTTTCCTGTCCATCTAAAAGACTTCATCAGTGTCCCTAAAAAACTTGCTAGCTTCTCTCTGTAACAATAATTGTGAAACAGAGGAAATCTTGCCATCAGGCTGATTAAAGTCTTGACCCTCATCTGACAATGGAATGAACATTCTATTCCAGCCTGATTCCACCCAGGAGGGCATGATGAATATGTATATACAACTGGTCAGGATTTCATAAGAAATGTTATCATGACGACTGGTTATAAGGATTAAGGAAATGAAAGCTGGAAAATAAGAGAATGTAGTAGTAGCACTAGTGAAATAATTTATGTTTATTCTTGAAATATTTTATTTTTATTTATTTTAATATTTTAATATTCATTTTTATTGAAATATAATTGACTTAAAATACTATATTAATTTCAAAATACCTAGGTATAAACCTACCTAAGGAAGCAAAAGACCTGTACTCCAAAAACTGTAGGACACTGATGAAAGAAATTGAAGATGATACAAACAGACAGAAAGATATACCATGTTCTTGGATTGGAAGAATCAATATTGTGAAAATGACAATACTACCCAAGGCAATCTACAGATTCAATGCAATCCCTATCAAATTACCAATGGCATTTTTCACAGAACTAGAACAAAAAGTTTTTCAATCTGTATGGAAACACAAAAGATCCTGAATAGCCAAAGCAAATCTTGAGAAAGAAAAACGGAGCTGGAGGAATCAGGCTCCCTGGCTTCAGACTATACTACAAAGCTACAATCATCAAAACAGTATGATACTGGCACAAAAACAAATATAGCACAGGATACAAATCCCAGAAGTAGACCTATCCCCCTGTGGTCAATTAATTTATGACAAAGGAGGCAAGAATATACAATAGAGAAAAGACATTCCCTTCAATGAGTGGTGCTGGGAAAACTGGACATCTACATGTAAAAGAATGAAATTAGAACATTCTCTAACACCGTACACAAAAATAAACTCATAATGGGTTGAAATATTTTCTTTCTCCATTTCAAGAAGATACCCAGCAAGCAAAAGCTGCTTGATGGCCATGGTGCTTGCTACCCTCCCAGAAAAGGTGACACCAGGTAAAGATACTGCTGAGTAGGCTGAGGGAGGCCCGTGGGACAAGGAGAGAGAAAAACTGTAGAGGTTGTTGTGATGGTGAGAATTTAGCAGGAGGCTGGCAGTTCCACAGGAGGCAGGGCCCTACACTCCTCTCTTTCTGATCCAGTGCCCTGTGGTGGGATGGGGGTGCCTGCAAGGACACACCTTGTTGCCAAAGACCCCAGTGGGCAGGACCTAAAAAGGCCAAAATGGACCGACAATGGGCAATTCAGAGTAAGAAATGTGGACAAGAACCAGTTACTGGACACATCTCCCTAGATCAAAATTCCCTTCCTCTCCTGGCCTCAAACTACTACCTGTGGCCTGGGAAGCACACACCAGCTAACATCCCCTACTTTAGCCATTTTGCAGTTCTGACTCAGAATTACAGAATCTCAGGGTTGAAAGGAATTCAATAGTCATCCATCTTTTTCATAAAAAGCTGGTGTTATATGTTCATCCAAAAGAATGGATGCTTTTCTGTTTATGATGTGCTTAATATTTTGTTATTTTATTATAAACATGATAACTAAATAAAAACATAAAAGTTTAAGAAACTTATCCATCCTATGTCTTATTCATTATGGACCCATCCCTCATCTACATATTGATACAGAAGAAAGATATGCACCTGCAGAAAAGGAATGAGACTGAAAAGATAATGAGGAAATAAATGAGGCAAAAAGAGAAAGTCTCTTCTGAGTGTCTTGTTTTCTTCCGGGAACCCTGTGTCCAGTCCCAACTCTGCCCCACCAAACTATGTGACCTAGGATGAGCCCTTGTTCCCCTCTGGACTGCAATGTTCTCATCTTTAAAAAGGATGCAGTCCAAAGATGCTTACAGATTCTCCTCCAGCTCTATCGGTCTCTGATTCTGCACCTCACCTCTGTGATAATAAGATGATATGAACTTCCTGGAAACGCATTTGCTTGCAAGAGGCTTTTAGGATTTAACACCAGTAAGAACTGCATTCAGAGGGAAAGATATATTTAGCAGGTGGGTCTTTTGTCTCCTTTCATCATAACATTACGCTAGGCTGACCAGAGTTTATTCTTCCCTGGACATAGATATAAAACAGATTATACCATTGGTAAAATAATGTGTTATTAAAATGAGAAATTTCTGCACATTATTTGGATAAAACAAAGAGGAGACATAATCTTAATGTATTTGTGGTCAGTCTTATAAAAGACTTCATAGATTGTCTCCATGTTTTTATGAATAATGAATGCAAAATATTGCTTCTTCCTTTTAAAAGGAAATAATGTTGTACTTTGGTGTTCTTTTAATAAGACCCACAACAGCCTCCTATGCTTACCTTCTGCTGTTAGTTGTTATGGTTATCTGTATGGTAGGGTTATTCTATAGCCTAAATAACTACTTTCTTATTTATTTGCTGGACCAGTATAGAAAAGGGAGAATAGGAATTGGGGTGGGGAGGGGGGAGGAGAGGGGAAGACAGTGAGAGAGAGATCTTTAATTTATGTTTACAGTTGAAGTGCTAAATTTGTGGAATCTTAGTGATGCCCTATTTCATTAAAGACGGTGATTCATGTACCACATTCAATATTTTAGTTCAAATTGTACAACTGGAGGCTGTTTCCACTAACACAGAAGACATCCAGAAATACTATCATTGGTGCTATGTTAATAAATGCAAATCTCATTACCCTCGGAGGACATTGACAGCTTAAGAAGAAATAGAAAGCAATATTCTGATTTTCCATGATCACATCCCACGAGAATCATAGTCTAATAGAATGCTCCCCAAATTTAACTTGTATTTGAGACTTTATATGCTTATGTCTTTCTACCTAACTCAAACTCTCCCACGATACAAACTACTTGACAACTTTATGTGACTAGTCATCTGATAGACCAAAAATGTACGTAAAACTCAGCAACAATTGGGCAACTTGTCATCTCTACGTGAAAAACATCTAAAATTGGTCATCTACTGAAGCCCTAAGCTATTTGCACATGCCTCTTCTAAACAAAAATAAAGGTCCAATCTTCATATACTGCATTGCCACACTATTGCCATAGAAACACGAGGGAAACAGGTGTAAGACTCCTGCTGTGTGAGTGAAAAAAGGAAAATCAGATGCTGTGGGCTTGGAGGCTTTGCTGTAGACAGCCCTTCCGGGATGGTGGTGAGTTTCTGGTGACCATTTCCACTCTCTGTATTGAGCGAAACTGACATGCACCTCTCCTCTCTCCCCACCCAGCCCCAAGGTCGCTAACCTTCTCAGCGTTGACAGCAAGGACTCTTTAAAAGAAGGATGACAAAATGTGAAAACTTTCCACGTGCAGCATGCCAAACGCCTAAACTGAAAGTATTACTTTTCAAGCCCACCAAGCTAGAGGAACATTTTGGCTCTGGTGAAAATGTATTCTCCTTCTATTAAAGCGTGTGTGTGGGGGTGGGTGTGTGTGTGTGTGTGTGTGTGTGTGTGTGTGGGTGTGGGTGTGGGGGGGTGTGGGTGTATGTGTGTACGCACATGCGCTTGTGCACGTACCCCACACACACTCACACACTCCATTAGTTAAAAACCCCCTTTCATTTTTTTCCCAACCCTCTCCCACTCCATTCACACACGCCCACACCCATTTTACACTGCTATTACATCAGAAAATGCTGTCTGTAGTACAGTACAATGCATCCGGTGGCCTAGATAGTGAATCACAAAGGGATTTCCTTATGCTATGAAGGAAAACAGTTTTATCACCTGCTCTTCCTGAGACAGGCTGGGACCTGGGACCTGGGACCCTTTGTTGCAGTGCTGCAATGCTTGCAACTGGACACACCTCTCCTCGAGCAACAGAATACAAAGAAACTATAAGGGACTAAAAACTGTGTGCATGCACAGTTGGGGCAAATTATGGACAACAAGACACAAAAAGACCAAAAAACCCAGCTTCCACTTCTGAAGAGCCGGGAGCAAAAAACACGGTGTCAGGAGCAAAAGCAGGGTGCTGCGCACACCCCCTGAACCTCAACACCATCAAAGGGGTAGGCAAAACACTTGAGGCACACCTCCGGCCTGACCCCTGGATATACCCCTATCCTCACCCCATATAAGGAACCAGCTCCCCTTCGCTAAGGGAGCGAGCAAGGGCACCTGTTACTCGTTTTCACTCCCTCCTGCAGCAGCAGGGGCCCCAATAAACCCATGCCTGAGTTTCTGGCCTCTTATCAATTTCTGTTGATTGGGGAAGGCCAGGAACCCTGGTCGGTATCATTCCTATTAGCAGCATAGGCTTCTCTTCAGGTCTAAATAGTCTGGTTGTCTCCACATGCCTTCCGACTAGGTCACCCTGCTTGGCACAAAACCCTCACCGCTATGCCATGTGTCACACATTATTAACAGTGTGTTCTAGTTACCCACTGAAATGTTGTCTATACAACACGTATCTACCACCCTGCTGGCTGCCCCACATTCTGGTGGACACACAGCTTAGAAGGTCAGCCTTGTCATTCCTCCTTCCCCACCCAGGTTGGCAAAGGCACTCTGGTTGCGATCATGCAGGCTGCTGTCAACAAACTGAAAGAACTCAAACTGAAATAACTCATATAGGAAGCTCCCTCTCTCTTCCCACACTGCAACTATTTGTTGCAATCTGGGTTTTCAACACGCTGTGTTTACATCCAGAGGCCTAACTATAGACACATTTTTCAAAGATTCACAGATAACTCATTAAGACCCATGGAGAGTTGTTTGGATAGCTGCTTACTATTAGATTTACCCAAATCAGGAGTTCACCCAATCTTCTTCCATTTCTGTGCTATTCTGCCAAACTGCTGTCACTTTAAGTTTTCTAAAATATTATAATGATAGGTTGAAATTAAATAGGCTCAAGTAACATCAGCTGATTTCATTCCCCAAGTGTTTATTGAATGGCTGCTACAAATGGTAGGTACTCGGCTGTGTGTGGTAGATACGGCAATAAACAGGGGAGACAGGCAAGTAAAAAGATGCTACAGTACAGTGTGATAAAGAAGGTGTCAAAGGAGCTTTGGAAGCATATAGACGGGTATTAAGCCCCTCATGGAAAGCTCCAAGGGGATTTCAGGAAGAAGGTAATGTTAAAACTAAATCTAAAAGGGACCTGGCTATATAGAGGGAAGAGTGACAGAAGCAGTGATAAAAAGGGGTTTGTGGGGAGATTCTGGGTTGCTTGATCTGGGTGGTGGTGGTTATGTGAGTGGAGCGTGTCCACTTTGCTTTAATTCATCACACTTACAGTTACGATTTGTGCCCTTTACTGAAAGTAATTTAAGAAGAACATTTTTAAAAGATCAGTGGGGTATCTTATGTAATTTAACAATGATCAGAACCTTATGAAATAGTTATATTGATAATAATCTCCATTTTGTAGATGAGGAAACAGATTCATTCACCATTCAACAAATACTTTCTGAATGTGGGTGATATATTGGGCTTTGGTGGTGAGCAAATCAGGCAAGGTCGCTGCTGGAGTGAGGTTCACAATCTAGTTGTAACTGAATAATTTGTCCCAGGTCACACTTAAAAGGCAGAGCCAGATTCAAAACTAACAGTGCCTCATTCACAGCCCCTGCCCTTTCTACACTGCACATGGCCAGATTTACCATTTTTCTTATAATCCTTGGGAGCCACTGAAGATACTTCAGTAGCAGAAAAACATGATCAAATATACAGTTTAGAATAACCACTAGCAACGGTATGGAGAAGAGATTCAATAGAGAAAAGCCCCTTACGTTGGTGGACAATTGCTTTTCAACAAAGGTACCATGACAATTAAATGGGGTAAGAACAGGCTTTTCAACAAATGGTGGTGGGGCAACTGGATATCCATATTCAAAAGAATGAACTTGGACTCCTGCCTTATCATATAGAAAATTTAGCTCAAAATGGATCAAAGACCTAAACAATAAAACTCTTGGAAGAAAACATAGGTGTAAATTTTCATGACCTTGGATCAGGCAATGACTTAGATATGATAACAAAAGCACAAGCAACCAAAGAAATAGCGAAGTTGCACTTCCATTAATATTTTTTTTAACAACAAAAGAAGGAACCTGCTCTAAGAATGTGAAACATTTTTCTTTCCAATACCAAACGTGGTGAATGAGTCCCTCCAACAGATTCATGAGAAAGAAGAAAGTTTTATTCATAAGAAGAAAGTTCTATTTTGTACCTTGAGTTCAACAGTGCTTCTGGCATTAGTCACTAGGAATTCTCCTTAATATATTCAAAGGAGAGAATATTTAGAGAGAGAATTTAGGACCAGAAAACTATTTTCTGAAGCCACTAGGAAATGTTTATACTTACTGAATTGCCCTTTGTATTGCAAAGGAGTCAAGTATGCCTTGCCTTAAAATGCTTTCTTTTTTTTTCCTCTGAAATAACACATCTTAAGCACTCAGAAATTCTCTTTAAATTATTACCATTTTTAAACGCCTGTTCAAGTATGACCTTAATTTTATGTATGTTTATGTGTGTGTATCTATGCCATCCATATACTGTATCACATACATCAGGCATATTCAATTGGACGTCATCAAAGTTAGAAATGTTTGTATAGAGGATATTATCAACAAAGTGAAAGCACAACCCACACAATAAAAGAAAATATTTGCAAATCATATATCTATAAGGGCCTAGTATCCCTATGATCCATATAATTTATATAAAAAATTATTACAACTTCATAATAAAAAGGCAAATAAAATTGGGCAAAAGATTTGAGTAGACATTTTTTCCAATGAAAAATATAAATGGCACATAAGCACATGACAAGATGCTCAACAACATTTATCGTTAGGGAAATGCAAATGCAAATCAAAACCACGAGATACAACTTCATACTCAGTAGAATGGCTAAAATTTTTAAAAAGCAGGCGATAATATGACAGTCATTACACTTCTAGATATATACATAAAAGAAATAAAAACCTATGTCCATACCAAAATTTGCACATGACTGTTCATAGAATTATGATTCATAGTAGCGGAAAATGGTAACAACTCATGAATGGATACACAAAATATCCATCCACACAATGGTACGCTATTCAGCCATTAAGAAAAAGAAGTATTGATTCATGGTATAATATGGATGAACCTTGAAAACATTATGCTAAGTGAAAGGAAGCTGACACAAAAGATTACATGTCATAAGATTCTACTAATATGAAATGTTCAGAATAGGCAAATCCACTGAGGTAAAAAGTAGTTAGTAGTTAGTGGTTACTTAGGGCTGGGGGAGGAAGGAATGGGGAATAACTGTTAATTGGTATGGGGTTTCTTTCTGAGGTGACTAAAATGTTCTAGAAACTTCTAAGGGGGTGATGGTTGTAAACACTGGATGCAAAGTCAGTTTGGCAGTGTACAGATGGCAAGAAATGGTCACCCAGAAACTCGCCACAGTTTTGGAAGTTGTGTCTATATGGTAAAATTATGCTATCATTTTAATTTTCTTCCTCATAGCAGAAGTCTTGCGCATTTCCCTCTTGGGTGATGTGTGTGTATATGTCATCCGTATACTGTACATATATATGAGGCATACCATAGAAAAGCACTGCAAGGAACAGGTCAAAATATTAATAGAAGTTATCTCTTTTTAAAGTAGCTATCTTTCAGTGGGATTTTAAATAACTTTTATATTTCCTTATCGTTTTTTTGTTATTTCTCAAATGTTCTGCAGTGAATTTGTATTACTTTTGTAATCAGAGAAAAATACATTTTAATGGTTTGTTTAATAAGCTACAGGCTGCATAATTGCTTTTACTTCAAGGTCTCCCCTCTAGGGACTGACCCTGTACGGAAATAGTGGGTAGGTATTAATCCCTGTGCCAACAAGACTAATACCAATTCATTAATACCACAAAAACAAATTAGTTTGAGCTTTTTGTATGCACAACTGTCACGGTACTTCAAGCTGTCTTATAAAAAATGGAATCATTTCAAACACATGGCTGAATTTTACACACAGGCTTTTTCTTTATGTAGAATTGTCTGTATTTGTTTTCGGCAAGGGAAAAAGAAAGTCCCTGATGACATTTTGCAAATACCAGTTGATGATTTTCAAAACTATTTCTTTTTCCTTGAGCCAACTGTATCCATTGCAAGTCTATTCCCATCTGCCATCAATAAAAACAACCTTATCTCAAAACATGGTTTTTTGAAATGTCATTGCAGTACTCCACCTATTTTCTTGTAAGGGGGGATAAAAAAAAGCTTTGGTTGACTTCCATATTCTTGAAAGACAGACTGTATTTCTGTGTAGAGTGTGTGTAGGAAAGGAGTCAGGGTTGGGGGGAGGGGCAGAGAGAATAGAGAGCTTTAGTACCAAATACTAGTTTAATAGGTAATTTTGTTAGTCCCATTCCATTATTAATTTTCAAGACATAGTAGGTTTTATGATTGAAAAAGTTTAAAATATATCCTATACTGGTGTTTCTCAAACTTAATGTGCATAAGAATTATCTGAGGGTTTGGTTAAAATGTAAATTCTGATTGAGTAAATCTGAGAAGGGCTAATGGTCTGCATTTCTGATATGTGTGTTTGTGTGTGTGTGTGTGCACAAACAGTAATAGTATGCATACACAGATAAAATTATGATGTTCAATGACGAAAACATGCTTTTAGATATAACTTTTGTCATTTTATTTTCAATTCAGACTCTTCTAAGGCTATAGCCTTATTCCTTATTTATAAAAAGGAAATATAAGTTCTTCTTAAAAAGTTAAATACAGCTGTGGTTGCCAGCCTTCAAGATGGCCTACCAATGATCCCTACCTCTGGTACTTGCATCTCCTGTGTCGCCTCCCATATTACACCAGAGTTGGTGTGTGATCAGTAGAATTGAGCCAAGCTGATGCTATGTCCCTTCTGAGATTAGGTTATAGCAAACACGGTGGCTTCCCTCTTGGGCTTTCCTCCATGCTCTCTGGATCACTCACTCTGGGGGAAGCAGCTGCCGTGGTATAAGCTGTCCTAGGAAAGGCTCACATGGTGAGGAACTGAGAACCCCTGCCAACAGCCATGTGAGTGAACTTGGAAGGTGATCCTTCAGCCCAGTCAACTTTTCAGATGGCTACAGCCCCAGTATGTATCTTGGCTACAACCTCAGAGAGAATCGGATCCAGAATCACCCAGCTAAGCGAGTCCTGGGTTCTTGACCCTCAGAAACACTGACTTCAAAAAAGTGTGTTGTTTGAAACTGCCAAGTTTAGGAGTATATACATAGCAACAGATAACAAACACGTGGGCAAAAATGATATATGTAGTAATGAATCCACAGAAAGTTGGTCTGTTTCTCAACAGAACCCATGAACTTTTTCTAATAGGATTTTTTGACCTCCCACAGTTAAAAGAACACACAGTATAATGGTCTAGGATGTCTTATCAATCTCTTTCTGTCTCTGTTCACAGATCAGTGATGGAAGAGGGGGAGACTGAAGCCAGCCACCCTCATGCACGCATGCCCTGAACTCCAAACCCAGCGGTGTTATCATCTTACATTCCCCCAATTCAGCAGCCTAGCATGGACTCCTCCAAAAACCAAACAGTGACTTACAGTAGCAGAAAGCAGCACACTGCCTTATCTGTGTCCCTCCCTTGGCATGCTACGTTACAATCTTGTTAAAGATATTTGGAGAGGCAAGAACTCATTCTTAGGTATAAATAATAATGTCTAGCCTATATCGAAAGTAAGAATATCATGATTACAAAAATTGTTCACTGAAATAATAGTAAATGTATACATAATGTTTACCATTACTGTGCTGACCCGTTTTTATAGATTAACTCATGTCATTCTCACAAATCCAAGAAGGAGGTGCAGCAAATATTCTTATCTTACAAATGAAGAAGTTGAAGGCTATGTAACTTGCTCAAGGTCACCCAGCCAGTTATGGGATGGGGCCAGTCTGGCTCCAGAGCCTATGCTCTACACTGATCCTCATAAATAACAAATCTGTTTACTATAGTAAAATACTATTAATTCAAAAACCAAGGAACTGGCAAAGTGAAAGTGGCATGCTTTGTACTATTTATACTTTTCGTTTAAGAATTACATGGACTCAGAGACCTTCAAGACAGCAGAGGAATAAGACGTGGCGCTCACCTTCCTCCCCACAAATACATCAGAAATACATCTACATGTGGAACAACTCCTACAGAACACCTACTGAAGGCTGGCAGAAGACCTCAGATTTCCCAAAAGGCAAGAAACCCCCCACGTATCTGGGTAGGGCAAAAGGAAAAACAGAGACAAAAGAATAGGGATGGGACCTGCACCTCTGGGAGGGAGCTGTGAAGAAGGAAAAGTTTCCACACAGTAGGAAGCCCCTTCACTGGCGGAGACAGGGGGTGGGCGGGGGGAGCTTCTGAGACACCGAGGACAGTACAGAAACAGGGGTGTGGAGGGGAAAGCGGGGAGATTCCCCCACAGAGGATCAGTGCCCACCAGAACTCACCAGCCTGAGAGGTTTGTCTGCTCACCCACCTGGGCAGGCAGGGGCTGGGAGCTGAGGCTCGGGCTTCAGAGTTCAAATCCCAGGGAGAGGACTGGGGTTGGCGGTGTGAACACAGCCTGAAGGGGGCTAGTGCGCCACAGCTATCCAGGAGGGAGTCCAGGAAAAAGTCTGGACCTGCCTAAGAGGCAAGAGACCATTGCTTTGGGGTGCACAAGGAGAGGAGATTCAGAGCACCACCTAAACGAGCTGCAGAGACGGGCGTGAGCTGCGGCTATCAGCGTGGACACCAGAGACGGGCATGAGATGCTAAGGCTGCTGCTGTGGCCACCAAGAAGCCTGTGTGCGAGCACAGGTCACTATCCACACCTCCCATCCAGGGAGCCTGTGCAACTCACCACTGCCAGGGTTCCATGGTCCAGGGACAACTTCCCAAGGAGAACACACGGTGTGCCTTGGGCTAGTGCAACGTTACACCAGCCTCTGCTGCCGCAGGCTCGCCCCACACTCCGCACCCCTCCCTCCCCCCAGCCTGAGTGAGCCAGAGTCCCCGAATCAGCTGCTACTTTAACCCCATCTTGCCTGGGCGGGACCAGACACCCTCAGGTGACCTACACACAGAGGTGGAGCCAAATCCAGAGCTAAACACCAGGAGCTGTGCAAACAAAGAAGAGAAAGGGAAATCCCTCCCAGCCGACTCAGGAGCAGCAGATTAAATCTCCACAATCAACTTGATGTACCCTGCATTTGTGGAATACCTGAATAGACAATGAATCATCCCAAATTGAGAAGGTGGACTTTGGGAGCAACTGTACACTGTGGTTTGCTTTCTGCATCTAATTTATTTCTGGTTTTATGATTATCTTAGTTTAGTAGTTAGAGTTTATCATCAATATTAGATTTGTTTATTCATTTGGTTGCTCTCTTCTTTTTTTATATATATATTTTTTTTCTTTTTCTATTTTTGTGAGTGTGTATGTGTATGCTTCTTTGTGTGATTCTGTCTGTATAGCTTTGCTTTTACCACTTGTCCTAGGGTTCTGTCTGTCCATTTTTTATTTTTTAGTATAGTTTTCAGCACTTGCTGTCATTGGTGGATTTGTTATTTGGTTTGGTTGGTCTCTTCTTTCTTTCTTTCTTTTATTCCCTTTTTTTATTACTTTTTGTTTTATTTTTAATAATTTTAAAAATTATTTTAATAACTATTTTATTTTATTTATTTCTATTTTCTTTTTTTCTCCTTCTTCTTCTGAGCTGGGTGGCTGACAGATTCTTCGTGCTACGGCGGGGTGTTAGGCCTGTGCCTCTGAAGTGGAGAGCCGAGTTCAGGACAGTCATCCACCAGAGACCTCCCGGCTCCACGTAATATCAAATGGCGAATGCTTTCCCAGAGATCTCCATCTCAATGCTAAGACCCGCCTCCACGCAATAACCAGCAAGCTACAGTGCTGGAAACCCTATGCCAAACAACTAGCAAGACAGGAAGACAACCCCACCCATTAGCAGAGAGGCTGCCTAAAATCATAATACAGTCAAAAACACCCGAAAACACACCATTGGACGTGGCCGGCCCACCAGAAAGACAAGATCCAGCCCTACCCACTGCAACACAGGCACCAGTCCACTGAACCAGGAAGCCTACACAACCCACTGAACCAACCTTAGGCACTGGGGGCAGACACCAAAAACAGTGGGAACTATGAACCTGCAGCCTGCGAAAAGGAGACCCCAAACACAGTAAGTAAAGCAAAATGAGAAGACAGAGAAACACACAACAGATGAAGGAGCAAGGTAAAAAATCAATGCTATGAGACTAGATATCAATTACAGGAAAAAAATCTGTAAAAAATACAAATACATGGAGGCTAAACAATACACTACTTAATAACCAAGAGATCACTGAACAAATCAAAGGTGAAATCAAAAAATACCTAGAAACAAATGACAATGAAAACACGATGACCCAAAACCTTTGGGATGCAGCAAAAGCAGTTCTAAGAGGGAAGTCTACAGCAATACAATCCTACCTCAAGAAACAAGAAATATCTCAAATAAACAACCTAATCCTACACCTAAAGTCAATAGAGAAAGAAGAACAAAGAAAACCCCAAAGTTAGCAGAAGGAAAGAAATAAAAATCAGATCGGAAATAAATGAAAAAGAAATGAAGGAAACAATAGCAAAGATCAATAAAACTAAAAGACGGTTCTTTGAGAAGATAAATAAAATTGATAAACCATTACCCAGACTCATCAAGAAAAAAAGGGAGAAGACTCAAATCAACAGAATTAGAAATGAAAAAGGAGAAGTAACAACTGACACTGCAGAAATACAAAGGATCAAGAGATTACTACAATCAACTATATGCCAATAAAATGGACAACCTGGAAGAAAGGGACAAATTCTTAGAAAGGTATAACCTTTCTGAAGACTGAATCAGGAAGAAATAGAAAATATAAACAGACCAATCACAAGCACTGAAATTGAAACTGTGATTAAATATCTCCCAACAAACAAAAGCCAAGAACCAGATGGCTTCAAAGGCGAATTCTATCAAACATTTAGAGAAGACCTAACACCTATACTTCTCAAACTCTTCCGAAATATAGCAGAGGGAGGAACACTCCCAAATTCATTCTACGAGGCCACCATCACCCTGATACCAAAACCAGGCAAAGATGTCACAAAGAAAGAAAACTACAGGCCAATATCACTGATGAACATAGATGCAAAAATCCTCAACAAAATACTAGCAAACAGAATCCAACAGCACATTAAGAGGATCATACACCATGATCAAGTGGAGTTTATCCCAGGAATGCAAGGATTCTTCAATACATGCAAATCAATGTGATAAACCATATTAAGAAACTGAGGGATAAAAACCATATGATCATCTCAATAGATGCAGAAAAAGATTTCAGCAAAGTTCAACACTCATTTATGATAAAAACCCTCCAGAAAGTAGGCATAGAGGGAACTTAACTCAACATAATAAATGCCATGTATGGCAAACCCACAGCCAACATCATTCTCAATGGTGAAAAACTGAAACCATTTCCTCTAAGATCAGGAACAAGACAAGATTTTCCACTCTCACCACTATTATTCAACATAGTTTTGGAAGTTTTAGCTGCAGCAGTCAGAGAAGAAAAAGAAATAAAAGGAATCCAAATCAGAAAAGAAGAAGCAAAACTGTCACTGTTTGCAGATAACATGATAGTATGCATAGAGAATCCTAAAGAGCCCATCGGAAAACTACTAGAGCTAATCAATGAATTTGGTAAAGTAGCAGGATACAAAATTAATGCATAGAAATCTCTTGCATTCCAGTGCACTAATGATGAAAAATATGAAAGAGAAATTAAGGAAACACTCCCATTTACCATTGCAACAAAAAGAATAAAATACCTAGGAATAAACCTACCTAAGGAGACAAATGGCCTGTATGCAGAAATCTATAAGACACTGAGGAAAGAAATTAATGATGATACAAACAGATGGAGAGATATACCATGTTCCTCGATTGGAAGAATTAACACTGTGAAAATGACTATACTACCCAAAACAATCTACAGAGTCAATGAAATCCCTATCAAACTTCCAATGGCATTTTTCACAGAACTAGAACAAAAAATTTCACAATTGTATGGAAACACAAAAGACCCTGAATAGCCAAATCAATCTTGAGAAAGAAAAATGGAGATGGAGGAATCAGGCTCCCAGACTTCAGACTATACTGCAAAGCTACAGTAATCAAGAGAGTATGGTACTGGCACAAAAACAGAAATATAGATCACTGGAACAGTATAGGAAGCCCAGAGATAAACCCACACACATATGGTCACCTTATTTTTGATAAAGGAGGCAAGTATATACAATGGAAAAAAGATAACCTCTTAAATAAGTAGTGCTGGGAAAACTGGACAGTTACATGTAAAAGAATGTAATTAGAATACTCCCTAACACCATATACACACATAAACTCAAAATGGATTAAAGACCTAAATGTAAGGCCAGACACTATAAAACTTAGAGGAAAACATAGGCAGAACACTCTATGACATAAATCACAGCAAGATCCTTTTTGACCCACCTCCTAGAGAAATGGAAATAAAAACAAAAAAAAACAAATGGGACCTAATGAAAAAAATCTTTTGCATAGCAAAGGAAACCATAAACAAGACGAAAAGACAACCCTCTGAATGGGAGAAAATATTTGCAAATGAAGCAACTGACAAAGGATTAATCTCCACAATTTACAAGCATTTCATGCAGCTCAATATAAAAAAACAAACAACCCAATCCAAAAATGGGCAGAAGACATAAATAGACATTTCTCCAAAGAAGATATACAGATTGCCAACAAATACATGAAAGGATGCTCAACATCATTAATCATTAGAGAAATGCAAATCAAAACTACAATGAGGTATCACCTCACACCAGTCAGAGTGGCCATCATCAAAAAATCTAAAAACAATAAATGCTGGAGAGGGTGTGGAGAAAAGGGAACCCTTTTGCACTGTTGGTGGGAATGTAAATTGGTATAGCCACCGTGGAGAACAGTATGGAGGTTCCTTAAAAAACTAAAAATAGGATTACCCTACGACCCAGCAATCCCACTACTGGGCATATACCCTGAGAAAACCATAATTCAAAAAGAGTCATGTACCCCAATGTTCACTGCAATTCTATTTACAATAGCCAAGACATGGAAGCACCCTAAGTGTCCATTGACAGATGATTGGATAAAGAAGATGTGGCACATATATACAATGTAATATTACTCAGCCATAAAAAGAAACGAAATTGAGTTATTTGTAGTGAGGTGGATGGACCTAGAGTCTGTCATACAGAGTGAAGTAAGTCAGAAAGAGAAAAACAAATACTGTATGCTAACACATATATATGGAATCTTAAAAAAAAATTTGTTCTGAAGAACCTAGGGGCAGGACAGGAATAAAGACACAGACATAGAGAATGGACTTGAGGACACGGGGAGGATGAAGGGTAAGCTGGGAGGAAGTGAGAGAGTGGCATGGACATATGTACACTACCAAATGTAAAATAGATAGCTAGTGGGAAGTAGCTGCATAGCACAGGGAGATCAGCTCGATGCTTTCTGACCAACTAGAGGGGTGGGATAGGGAGGGTAGGAGAGAGACTCAAGTGGGAGGAGATATAGGGATATATGTATATGTATAGCTGATTCACTTTGTTACAAAGCAGAAACTAACACACATTGTAAAGCAATTATACTCTAATAAAGATGCTAAATAAAAAAAAAAGGAAATCCACCGATTCTAGACAGCTTGGGAACAGTAGTACCTTTAAATAAACTACAGTTTCCAATGAAGACTCATTAGCTTAGACGGGCTTGTGAACAATCGCCTCCACTCTGTGTCAAACCGATAGGCCAGGTGACACTGCAGCTTTTTAAGTCCCACCTAATCCTAACTGCTGAGTATGGAGAGACAAAATTGTCCCGTCTGCATTTTGCGATTTTAACACTTGGCCATGCCGTTTCTATGTTTATCTTTGTTTTCTGCCTCTTTGTTCCAAAGTTTTCTCCCTCTCCCCCATTAAAGGCCATCTCAGACTGCAAGCTGGCCGGTCCACTGCTCTAAGCATACCAATTGGATCATGAGTAATGACCGGGCACTTTCATTTAGGGATGTTTCTAACAACAGGATTGAGTCCAGCTGCCATGTGTTGCCTAAACTGAACATTCAAACAAGGTGGAAAACACTAGATCTGTGTCCTTGGATACTGGAAGCTTCAAGGACTGTTTATTGTTCAGCATCTTAAATCAAAATAGAAGAAGATTTCACACTGTTTCCCAGGTACATCTCCTTAGGCAAGGAGCAAATCTGTTCTTTAATAAGAATCATTGAGTGAACCAGACTTGTTGCTCATTAGCTCCATTTTCAAATAGCAGCAATAGTTCTTTTTCATTTTAATCAAGAGGCAAGTGATCTTTTTTTGCCTCTCAGAATAGAAAGACAATTGAGGACACTCATGATGGCCAATCCAGCCCTACCTGCCAGATGTTTCTCTAGGAGTTTATTTTTGTGTTTTAGATAATGACGCATTCACGATGGATTTAATTAAAATGGTGGATGCTGTTTTTAGGACTGTATTTCAAATAGGTATGTTCAGTGGAAGTTTAAAGAATGCGAAGCTTTAACTAGTCCAGCGTTAAAGCAAAACGTATAGTATAAATTTGTAACCCTCTTGTGGCTAACCATGGAGGAGTGGAGAAGCAAGGCAGCCCGGGATAGTTCCGTTAGAGAGGTCCAATGCAATACACATTTTTAAATTAATCCTTTTGTTTGTTTATTCAGCAAGTAATGTATCTACTCTGTGTTAGATGTTATTCTAGACACCTGGGATTTTTCAGTGAATGAAGCAGACAAAGATTCATGCTCCTGAAGAATATACTTTCTACTTGGGAGACACAGATACTAAATGATCAATTGTAATAAGTAAATTCTACCATTTGTCAGTTGACAGGTGCTGTGGGAAGAGAAAAGGGGAAAGGGAGTTGGAAGTAAGGAAAGACCTATTTTAAACAAGATGGTCAGGATGAACCTCATTAAGGAAGTGACATTTCAGGTAAGATTTTAAAAAGGCGGAAGGAATATCCGGGAGAAGAGCTTTCTAGCAGTGGAAACAGGCGAAGTAAGGGTCCAAGGCAGGAGCGGGTCTGACGGGGGGGGCCAGGGTGACTGGCGTGGAGAAGCCAAAATGGAAGTAGTTGGAGAAGAGATAATGGGTGCTGTTCACTCTGAAAGGGAACCTACTACAGGGTTTTTAGCAGAGAAGTGACATTTGTCAGCATATTTTTACTCGATAACTTTGGTTGCCATAGAGGGATAAGAGGAGAAACAGAGAGACCATTAGCAGACTAGTGTAATCTGAGTAAAGATGGTGGTTCAAAACAGGTGGGAGCATGAGGTAAAGTAAGGATTGAATGGATGTTGGACATATTCTGAAAGTAGAGCCAGGATTTGTTGCTAGACTGGATGAGGGGTGGGAGAAAAAGAGAGAAGTCAAGATGCCTCTGAAGTTTTAGGCTTCAGCAATTTGAAGAACAGAATTCCCTTCAATTAAGATGGGGAAGGCTGCAGGTAAAAAGGATGGTTGTTTTAGACCTCTTAAACTTGAGATTATCAATTAGAAATCCAAGTGGAGATACTGAATAGACAGTGGAGTACCAGAGTCTAAGGAGAGAAGTCTGAACTGGAGATAGGATATTTTAATAAAAATGGCCTATTGTTTTGGCTACTATAGGAGACATTTACAATGTAAAGCACAAGACCCATCCCTAATGAGCCGAAAGACTTTTGGGAGAACTACTATTGGCTATAAAGAGTCAATAGGGAATCTCCACGATAACAGATGAAGAACCCTATTTCCAACTAATTTGTCAATCAAACGGACAGGAGTGCTATTTTAAAAAATTAAAAACCCAGCAACCAAGAGTCTTTATGTCACAAACACAGTTTTTTCCCACTTTTCAGAAATAACTGACATATACCACTATAGAAGTGTAAGGTATACAGCACGATGGTTTGACTTACATGCATTGTGAAATGATTACCACAAAAGCTTCAGCTAACAGGCATCTTCTCAAATAAATACAATAAAACGAAAAGAAAGAAGAAAAAAGGAAAAATAAATTCTCCTATGATGAGAACCCTTAGTTTATGTATCACCCAGCAGTGTTAACTGTAATCACTCTGGTGTTCATTATGTTGCTAGGACTTACATATCTCATAGCTGGAAGTTTGTAGCTTTTGACAACCATCCTCCAATGCTACCTTCCCCACGCCCCACTTCTGGTATAACCACAAGTCTGATCTCTTTTTCTATGAGTTGTTGTTGTTTTAGATTCCACATGTGAGATCATACTGTATTCGTCTTTCATCGTTTGACTTATTTCACACAGCATAATGTCCTCAAGGTTTATCCATGTTGTTACAAACAATAAGGTTTCTAGAATTTCCTTGTTTTTTAATGGCTGAATAATATTCTATTGTATATACATACACCACAACTTCTTTATCAATTCAATAGGAAGGACACTTAGGTTATTTCCAGGTATTAGCTATTAGAAATAATGCTGCCGGGTGCAGATATCTTTTCAAGTCACTGCAAAACAAAAATCTTGTTCAAAATAGTCCAAAATAACTGGTGCAACTATAGTGATTTTGTTTTTAAAAATGTACGTCTCAAGAGAAAAGTCCTTTGTAGAAGGTATTTACACATATTTCCTCTCTCATTTTCGGCTTCTCACAATTTCTTGAAACTACTGATTGTCTGAGGACAGTCTGTGAGAACCACGTAGTCCATAAATTGTTCATCAATGTTTGCGTTCACAGTTTATACAATGGGAATCATTCCTATTTATAATCTTTCAACATATGCTGAAGACCTCAGAACAAAGAAGAAAACCAACACCACACCACACTGTAAGGTTACCAATGTCGTGTCTGCTTCGCTCCACAATACCAGAGGACAGTTTTACAAGGCACAATGTGGTAAAACTAGAATCAAGAAGAAGTTACCATGTGGGAAAGTCATTCTGAGTATTATTAGAGATAATAGGTACAGACACTTGAAAGGAAATGTTGTTTCCTTTGCTTTCTTTTATGAGACAGAGCATACATGTGGCTAAAAGCATAGATGCTGGAGCCAGGATCCCTAATTCGAAATCCCAGCTCAATCCCAGCTGTGTGGGCATAAGCATGCTACGTAACCTCTCTGTGTCACACCACCACTGTGTATAAAATGAGAATAATCACAGTATCCACCTCCTAAGGGGTGTCAAGAACATTACATGAGTTACTATTTATAAAGCCATTAGAAAAGTGCTAGAAACATAGTAAAACCTACAGAAGTGTTTGGTAAGTAAAGGAAATCCTGATTTTCTCTTAAAGCATACCTCCTTCTGCTTTAATTCTGCCACTGGGGCATGTTTTTCATATTTTTCTAACTTTTCAGAAACTGATGGCAGCAGTTAAATATATTTGAGTTTTATTCCCATAATTGTAGACTCGTTCTTCTCAAAAGCTCATCTCTGAGATAGTTTCTGAGGCATGCCGGGTCTCTCTGCCTGCCTTCCAGAAATTGCCTGCAACATGCCTGGTGGGTTTCCAAGTTCTCTCCAGTCAGCCAAGTAAGGTTTAGCGTGATTTTTCATCACCTTGACGTCAGTGAGAAATATCACTAAATTAATGCAAAAAAGATGTTCAATAGGATTTCATGAATAACTCAAAGCCCACTGCAAATACGAGATTGTCTGTGATGTTTTGAATTGATGGAAATCCGTCTAGGGATTTCCAGCAATTCATAAACCAATTTCAGCTGACCGATTTAAAGCTTCGTTTTTTAAAACCTGGCTTGTCAGAAGGAGAGTAGTCTTTTCCAGACAAACACCCCAAATTGATTCAATTATCATTGACATCTAATGAATTCACTGCAGGTATCAGCGAAAGTCCCTTATGGAGAAAGTTGACCACAGCAGCTTATGTCCAAACACTCTTGACTTACCTTAAAACATGACCAAGGAAAGAATTGTCTCCACCTCATTAGGCCTGCCTACACTGATTTCCAACTCCCACATTCCGTCCAGCCTTCACCGCTGTCTTTGGACATGCTTTTTCCTGCATGTGCAAAAGTCATTCCCCTTGTACTCCAAGCTTGAGAACTTTCTCCCACGTGTTTCTTGTAGGCTGCCAATATCCATCAGCAAGGGATTTAACATGAATCTTCTTTTTATTCTTGATATTTTGAGCTCCGGACGCTCTTGTAACACTTATTTCTTCATACATGAGCAATATCAAAAGCAAAGAATTTAGGTCTCAAAAATACTTTTGAGAACATTCTTTATGGTGGTAACTTTTTGAATTTTCAAATTTTACTGTGGTTTTCACTCAGGTGTCCATTCCACCCTCCTTCCTTTCTTTTTTTAGCATGATTGCTTCTTAAGCCTTGCCCATTTTGGTATCAGGATAGGTAGCTGCAGCCTCCAGAAAGCACGGCTCATTCAAAATTTCCTCATATAATATATGCAGCACAAATCTGTCAGGTCAAACAAATTCTCTAGAATCGATTCATCTAGTTTGGTTAACCTGTTTGGCTTTTATAGTTTGCCCATAGCTGTTTCTTCTGACACTGGGATAATATTTGAGTTGAATGGCCAACCTGCATCATTTCATTAAAACCGACAATTTCCAATGTAAAATCAACCCAATGAATATCTTTTAGTCTTTATGTTGCTTGATCTCTCAGTGGCATATGACCCAAGGAAAGCCTTTTTTTTGATCTCCTAAGTTTCCACATTTTTCCTGATATCTATCTCACTTCTCTTGATGGTCATTATTGGTCTTAAAGGATTGCAAGCTCCCATTCCATTCCCTGTAGTTATGACACTTGTCTTTTGTTTCTCTGTTCACTCAACTGATTGATCCTAGCTCCATCACTCACTGGCTGTGTGACTTTGAGAAATTTATTTAACTTCTTTGCACCTAAGTTTCCTCATAGACAAAGTGGAATAACGGTATCTACTGCCCAAGGTTGTTGTGTTAGATACTGAGTTAATATTTAGTATCTTAACTGATAAGTATAGTGATTGATCATTAAATAGAGCTAATTAATACCTAAAATTCTTAATAATAAGTATACTTAATAATTAAATAGAATTAATATTTTAAAACATGCAGAACAGTGATTGGCATAGAGTAAGAACTATTTAACTATTTATTTTTTCTTTCATTAACTCCCATAGCTTCAAATCACCAAGTGTGATGACCGGTAGTAATGACTCTCCAGACGTGCATTTCCAACCAGGATCTCTCTCTCTCTCTTGAACCCAGATATCCTCACCTGGAGGCCACATGGGTACCATGAGGTCTTTTAACTCTCAAATACGATTTGCTTACCTGCTCTGTCTAAAGAACTGGCACCGCTCAGCTCATGCCAGGACACTGACCTTGACTCTCTTTTCCACCTCAACCTACACATCTCACCATCCATCTGGTTAATCCACTTTTCTAGACCTTATTGGAATCCATCCTTCTATCTCCAGCCTTGCCCAATCTCATCTATCCGCCTCACTGCAGAGGAGAAAACTTAGAAGACTTAGAATTTTCTTTCTACAAGGTAATCAGATAGAGCTCCCCCCCCACCAAATCCTTCTACGATGCCCTACCAATGCTACTACCACTGTCATTACTCAGAGAGAGTCCAAACGCTTAGCATAGCATATCACGTCTTCCCGCCTGAACTTTCTATTGCCTTTCATCTCTGTTTTTCCAGCCAACAGTCACCTTCTATAATCCAGTCATATCTAAATGACTTGTTTTCCAAAGTATACCATCATTGCTCAGAAAACTCAGGCTAAGTACATACTACCCCACTTCCTAATCCTCATAACTTTCTAGCTAACCCTTTATCCTTTTAGAGTTGGTTGGAGGGAAAGCTCTGAATTAGAACATGAGCAATTCAGCATCATTACTGATCGATGGACCTTACAAGTGATTGTACCCTTCTAAACCTCAGTGCTTCCTCTGTCAAAGAAGCATTATCCATTCGACAAATATGTGTTAAGATCTTATATGCCAGTCCTGTGGTAGACTCCAGAAATACAGCACTGAATAGATGGTACCTCTGCTTTCATTAGGTTTACAGTGTAGGGAGGGATATTGACTTTGAGCTTGTAAATTGTCCGCAAATCTCTACCAAAAGAAATAACTAGTCTGTGTTCTGCCACTGTCTCCTCTTACTGCACCTACTCCTATTACAGCTCATATCGCTATACTGCAACTCCTGGTTTTCTCTGTGCTTTAGCTTAGGTTTCTCCAGAAGAAATGATGAGACAAGAACCTGCAGGTAGTTTATTTGGGGAATGATCTCAGGAAGCACAGATGAGAAAAAGGGAGACAAGGGAAGAAACCCAGTAAGGGGCGTTTTAATGACCATAGGGCAACTGGGTCTCAATGCCTCTGAAATCTGGCTGAGAAATTATATATCTCAGAACCATCACACCAGATGGTATGGGAGCCGGAGCACCTCATCTCTAACAAAACGTGACTCCTTGGGGACGTTAACTCCACTGTACTTCCAGCTTGTACTTGCATGTGGGTCAATTCAGGTGAACCAAGGCAAGAATGGCAGGACCTCAATAACATCTCCTACACTATCCAGTTCCCTTACCAGCCTGAGCACTGCAAGAAGTGTACAGTACCCATCCTCCTATTCATAGAACTCACCAGAGTTCCCGCTCAGTCTGTGTGCCAAACGAATGGACGAACCTCCACACCATGATAAAATAAATACTCTCAAAGATTCTTGTTGCTCTGCAACACTGAAGGCTAAAAGGGCCCAGGGGAAGAGGCACCTATTGGGGCACAGTTTTCTTGGTAAAATACCAGATATGAAATTCACTGATAAGATGCCTAAAAAGATTTCTTTCTTTCTTTCTAACCAGTGACCACTGTTATGGACTGACTGTTTGGGTCCCCCACTGCCCCAGATTGATACGTCGAAGCCTCAACCCCCAATGTGACTGTATTTGGAGATAGGGCCTTTATGGAGGTAATTAAAGTTAAATGAGGTCATAAACATGAGGGGCTCTGATGTAAAAGGATTAGTGTCCTTAAAAGAAGAGACACCAGAGAGTGCTCTATGGCTCCCTTGTTCTCTCTCTCCACCACGTGAGGACATAGTAAGAAGGCAGCTGTCTGCAAGCCAGAAAATCCTCACCAGAAACCAATCTTGCCATACCTTGATCTTGGGACTTTCCAGCCTCCAGAACTATGAGGAATAAATTTCTGTTGTTGAAGCCACCCAATCTATGGTATTTTGTTAAGGCAGCCTGAGCAGACTAAGACAACCACATTGGAAAACATGAATGGTAATGGTGAGGTGGGTTCACCAACGATATCAGGAAAGAGTTGCATGGAAATAGCCAGTGACTTGATATACATGCCCCTGTGAAGTCCCTGACCCCAAATTCTTTCTTTAAACAAGGCTGTATTTAACTACAAAAGCCCCTGAACACACAAGATTGTCTGTAGGAAAGAGACATAAGTTTTATGTTGATCAGTCTAGAACTATTCAGAAATTTCTTGTTCAGATTTTTAAATCAATCATGAACTTTCAGAGACAAATATTTGTCGACAATGATAGGTTTGCGCAGTTTGCTTTTGTGGCATAAAATCACTTCCCATTTCATAGGCACATAAAGCGAGCACATAAAATGGTTAAAAAGACTTCTTGGACATCAAATAACTCATACAAAACACACTGATGAGTTAAGTGTAAATAAATGAGAAACACATGGATAAAATTTTCCTTAAATACATAAAGCTTTAGACATTAAGTGAAAAAAGGGACTGACAAAACACATCTGGGGTTTTGCCCACTGCAAAAATTATTTTCAGTTTTGGATATTAAGACAAATTACAATTCAATGTGTCTAGCTTGAGTATAAGCTCTTGATTTATAAAATAATGCTTGTCATATAACGATTGGGAAGATAGTATAGATAAACATTTATGAGAACTCAGCCCTGACCTAAGATGGAGAAAATTCTTCACTCATTTAGCAGCAAAAAGGTCAATTTTCTTGCTGTTATTTTTAGCAAGGGAAGCTTACAGCAACATATTTCTGTACTTGACGCTGAAGAATAAACACATGTAGAGAATGAAATTGTTGCTACTTTTTTTTTTTACATCAACTAAAACCAGATTATAGTTCAGAGGTAGATGAGAGGCGTATTTGCTTCACTTAAATTTGTCAAACAAAGTTGATCAAAAACTAAGTTTTAATTTCCCCCCATATCAACTGATGCATATGATGTGACGGAAGGTTTGGGTTAACTTATACTGTTCATGTGTGGCCAGATTCAGTTTGCCCCTTAACTGTCACCTACAAGTGGACATAGCAAAGTAAGATCAAAAGAGAATTGTGCTCTGGGTCCTAGCTAAGTGACTGTTGTGTAAACTGGTAGCTTTTCCTAGTAAGTACAAAGGGCCTACTTCCATTTAGCCTGGGGAGTCCTCACGCCTGAGCTAAAGTTCTGTGCTCACCATTAAAAAAATGGCCACTGACAATTCCATCCCACCAGTATTTCTCCTGCAGAAGACACACAATGGATGACAGGCTCAACTCTGGACCCATTAAAGCTTCTGGCTTAGGACGTCCCGGTTGGGAGTTGTAGCTGTTTCAAAGGACAATGCAAAGGAAGGAAGTCCCAGGAAATCATCTATCTTCAGGCTTCATCCCTTGAACTGAGGATCTTGATTTTAGTCCTAGACCCTGGTGGCCTGAATTCTCAGAGATTCTCTAAATCTCCCTAGTCCTATACCTTCCTTACTCATAGCATTCTCTAAGCCACAGCTCTCAGAACCATGTCCTTCTTAATGATACACTGACCGACCTGGAATCACTGTCAACTGGAGAAAAAGGAATGATCAGGGATAAGCCTTGATCAGCCACACGATGCCTGAGAGCTGAGAACAAGATACTCTATAGCCAACAGCTCTCAGATCCAGGTCAGAAACAAACAATATATGCCTGTGGAAAATATTCAGAGAAATGGAGCCCTTGGGCACCAGTGAAGAGAACACAATTCAAGGATAACTGAGTAACTGAAAGTAGTCTTTGGGGAAAGAAAAAAGTTAAAGCATTGATGAATAAAGAAAAGGCATCTGGAAGTAAATTGAAAACTTCCAGAAAAGATTCACCATTCTAGATGCCATAAAGAGCATTCAGATTCATGGAAAGAGGTCAAATATTAGCACATCATCTGCCTTGAGTGGCTGGGCATGGAGAGCAGTCCCTCCTTCTGTCATCTAGGTCACCCTCTCTTTCTTTCATGAAATAAATTAATTTACACAGAGCAGCAAAAGGTGACACTGCTAATGAAAGGAAATATGGTATCAGTCTGTCATTCTCTCTGCTTTGGTTTTATGGGCAGGGGCAAGAGGCAGCCGCAGTGTCACGATAAGTCACTCCCACGTACATTAAAGGGCTGTGGGCACCGCACAATTGTAAGAGCATTACCATGCTGCCAACAATTAAGAATTCTGAGGGACCTGGGGTTCACAGAGCTGAAGAATTAGGCTATTTTTTTTCTTTTCTTTTTTTTTCTTCCACTACTCTTTATTGTTTTATTGAAGCATAGTTGATATACAATATTATTGGGTTGGTCAAAAAGTTCATTCGGGTTTTTCCATGACCTCTTCTAGAAAGACCTGAACGAACTTTTTGGCCAGCCAATACATTAGTTTCAGGTGTAAAGTACAATAATTCAAAATTTTATAGATTATACTCCATTTCAAGTTATTACAAGATAATGGCTGTATTTCCCTGTGCTGTGCAATATGTCCTTGTTGTTTATTTATTTTACACCTAGTAGTTTGTGTCACTTTTTAAAAAATTTATATATATATATTTTTTTTATTGAAGTATAGTTGATTTACAGTATTGTGTTAGTTTCATTAGCTAATCACTGTTAGCACAGTGATTCATTTATACACAAAGATAGATAGATAGATAGATAGATAGATTCTTTTTCAGATTCTTTTCCCATTTAGGTTATTACAGAGTATTGAGTAGAGTTCCCTGTGCTATACAGTAGGTCCTTGCTGGTTATCTATTTTATATAGAGTAATGCGTACATATTAATCCCAACCTCCTAAAGAGGCTACGTTTTCTTGTTACATCATGAATCTGTTTGTTTCAGGGACTCCAAGTTCTAAGACAAAGATGTCCTTTTATTCATACCCTTTGAATTTTTAAGACATGGTCAAGAGATCACAGGGCTCTGCCTTAAATTTATGCTCAGGAAAGAGGGAACACATGAGTCCTAAGCTGAAGTTGGATTATATGTAGCTGAAGGGTGATTCATTGCCTGGGCCCCTACCTTCTTCAGAATGTCCCCAAAGTGGCCAAGGATATGATCCAAGGAAGGCCTGCGGTCAACTGTGCCCCAGGCTAATGTGCACAGAATCAAACTCTTCCTGAATGACCTGCTGTACAGGAGAAAACATGTGAATGTTCCTGAGTGATCCCTGGCAGTGCGTTATAGAACATCAGGGCCCCTCTAGCGGAAGTGGGGACACAAAGAGGGTACAAGAATAGGAACAAACAGATACAAATGTAAAGGAGGAATATTATCAGGAGAATTTATTTCTTCCAACAAACTGCAAATTAGGTGAGGGATGGAAATTTGTCCCCCAAAATGTGTATTAAATAAGTCCTAAACTTCTAGTATCTACACATGCAGTTGAAAAGAGTCTTTCATGAAACATTCTCTTAGGTCATTTTATGAAATTGATGGTGGGTTGTGAAAAGACTGTAGGATTGACTAAGGCCTATCAATTCATTATGGCTCCAAACTTTTTATAATTGTATACCACTGTCAGGGAAAGCAATAAAATGTATCCCCTCTCCCCCTTGTACACACCGGCGCTTTCACGGAGAACTTCTGGTGAATTTAAACTGCAAATGCATCCCTATAATATTCATTTTAGCACTGAAAAGAGTTTCACTTCAATATATAAAGAATTATACAATTAAAAAGAAAAAAATTTAGATAACCCTCTCCTCCAATGTTCATAACAGGGGATATTAAATGGTTCATCCCAGTGACTGAGTTTCACTTACCTATGTTCAAGTAGATTATAAACGTAAAATTAAAAACAGCTCTAAGTACCGTCTTTGATACTGAGGGTGCAGTGTTGTGTTTTCTTTAAATAAATGCAAGAAACTAGAATAGAACTCCAGGTGCTCTGTAACCTATTTACTAATGACAAACCACTACTTTTCATTGTAACATTCTCCATGATCTGGCCTCCCAAAATCTTTAAAATCACCATTCTCACAACTCTTGTCTTTAAGAGTTAACATGAATACTTTTTTTGCCCACTTCTCTCAAATTTAAGATTCTTGGGCCTTGGAGGAATGTAAACACCACAGATTCTTTCTTCAAAAGAGGCTTTAGCTCTGGAAATTCTTTGCTCTAGTCTATAACAACCTCCCTTCTAAAACCACGAGGTGTAAAGCCACTTGCTGTATGCTTTAGAGACAGGGTTCTTTCAGGCATCATTTTGTTCTATTTGCCCACCAGAAATCAGCAATGGTGCAGTGGCAGGAAACTGCACTAGAGGCTCGGCACTGTGGGTGAGAACAGCTGGTCTATCCAAGACTTACTCCACACTCAGCATTTAACACCTGGTGGTGTAATGTTCTAATCCATCTGGTTATGTACCTGCCTTCCACAGTTAAAGTCTTCCGGTATGCAGTTGACAGCATGTTCACAATGATGATTTAATGTTTAGGGAAAAAGGCAGCATATGAAACACAGTCTAAACCTCAGGTATTTTTCTGGCCCAAAGCTCAAGGAAATGAGTCTTTGTTTTCTGTTTTGTTCATTTATTTTTCTTGCTTAAATTATTTTCAAATCTCCAAAGTGTTATTTCTTTTTTTTTTTTTCTTTTTGAGTCTATATTCTTCTTAAGACCCAGAGTTTAGCTGTAAAAATCATGTTACTTCCATAATCGTCTAGAACTTCAGTGCCTTTAGCCCAAAGTACTGCCATGCTCAGCACACTTTCAAAACATCGTTCTCGTTTAACAGTTTCTCTCACTGTGGATTTCCACACAGGAAGTTTTGTTTCAGCTTCACGCATGGGAGGAAATACTTCTACTACAGGAGTTAGAGGTAAATTCTAGCACTAATACAATTAAAAATCTGTGTTAAGATCCTTGAAATTGCAAAATTTATATACTTCCTGGACCCAGTCAATGTAAAACTGCTAGGCTGGGAGCCATCCAGCTCACAGATCATGAAAGAGGATGAGAACTATTATAGCCTTATATGTGGATTAATTCTACCTCCAACTCACAAAAGCAATTTACGTATCTATCTTAAGTATCTAATCCAGCCTCTCTACACCCCTAGGACACGCGTGGCACTGCAGGTATACAAGAAAGATTAGATGTGGGGTTAATAAAAGATAGAATAGGAGATTAGAAGAATAAGGAATAGCAGAAGAATTGCGAAAAAAGTCAAATTCTATTCCCAAACGACTGGAAGAAGTTGCATTAAAAAATCCCAAACCTATGTAGTCTACAGCCTATTCTTGTAAATTTGTCAAGAAAGTTTTGATGTGGGTATTACTGTATCTTTTTGAAATTTCCTCCCTTTAAAAAATGGCCCTGACAAAATACAGTCTATTTGATTATGTCTAGATTGGACATCAGACCCATTCTTATTATCTAAACTTAGACCATTTTTCTTGTTGGCTAGAATCTCATCCCAAAGATCAAACATACAATTGTTGCTACTTGCAAGCTGCTGTTGCAAATAACTAAAAACGCAAAGGTGAGGGTGGCATTTTCAATGTCAGGAAGAGATTATGTGGATTCCATTTTAATTTGTCTACACTCTGTCTTTTTGATCACAGGTAATTGTGAATTGGCTCTAGTTCAAAGCCAGAAGGACAGAGATCTTAAACTCATGCAGTCTTTACAAGAGTCACAATAGTATGCCCTGCTTATTTGGACCTTTTCTCCTTAGCACAATAAGTGTACGCTAAGCATAGTTGAAACTTGTCCTGAAAAACTCATAGCCTCAGGGGTTCCATTGAGAAATGCTGTGTGGGCAAACAAAGCTCTCTCTTTACAGCTTTACAAATGATAGGTTTTCACTTTATAAGATGTTTTCACTGCATTCTTAAAGCATCGGCTGATGCAAAACAGCATGGGCCAGCCATCCCAGTTTAGCATAGCATGTGAAAACAAATGTCTATTCATGGGAGCCTCACTCTCTCTCCGAGTCAGCTGCTTTCATTGAGAAGCTGGGAGAACAGGATGTAAAGTAAGGGGGGCTAAAGTGAGATGCCAGCCTTCAGCAGTGTGCTTCTACTCCCCTTCAAGCACATGCCTCTCATCACCGGCCCATCGAGCAATAGACTGGAGAACTTAGAATGAGCACTGCACGAAGCTCCCAGGGAAGAAATGATGTGCTGAGAGTCACCCTAGGAGTTCAAAGATAAGAAACTTCTAGTACTGTACTAAAAAAAAGTTACGGTTACCAAAGGGGAAAGGGGGTGGGGAGGGGTAAATTGGGAATTTGGGATTAATGGATACCCACGACTGTATATAAAATAAACAAACAAGGACCTACTCTATAGCATAGGCAACTATATTCATATCTTGTAATGACCTATAACGGAAAAGAATCTGAAAAAGAACATATATACGTATGTATGTATGTATAACTGAATCACTTTGCTGTATACCCGAAACACTGTAAATCAACTATACTTCAATTTTTTTTACTTTTTTTTTTTTTTTTTTTTTTGTAGTACGCGGGCCTCTCACCGCTGCGGCCCCTCCCGTTGCGGAGCACAGGCTCCTGACGCGCAGGCGCAGCGGCCATGGCTCACGGGCCCAGCTGCTCCGCGGCATGTGGGATCCTCCCAGACCGGGGCATGAACCCGCGTCCCCTGCATCGGCAGGCAGACTCTCAACCACTGCGCCACCAGGGAAGCCCCATACTTCAATTTTAAAAAAAGAAATATTTGTACAGAGAATAAATCAAGAACCTCCTGACTAATGTTGCAGAATTGAGCATATGTTCAGTTACAGAAGGGAGCATCCAACTGCTCTAACTAAAACTGTCCTGCAGCCAATTTGTTTGATGATCTTCCCTAATTTTTAGAAACCTGTCATGGTCCAGAGGGCCCGTGTTTTTTTGTTCTACTCTCCAGGGAGGATTAGTTGACTAATATGTCAGTATGGTTCTCCCAAAAGGAAAAATGACTATGCCGTATAAGGTGTCACCAACTTAAATAGAACTATGCCTATGTATACATTCTAACGGGTTGTATCTTTCTGCAACACCTTTTCCATGGAAACAGCCCATGTCCTTTATTGCATTTGGCATTACGGGTGAAGTCTGCTAAGAACTCTCCGGGAGGCCAGTTTACTTTCTGCTTTCTTGTTGCTATGTGATTTCTCCAGTACACTGACATTCTTTCAAATACCATATTCTTCTCTCTCATCCAGAACCCTCCAAAAATTAAGAAGATGGTGTCTTATAAAAAGAAGGGCTTAAAAATACTCTAACGCAAACAGTAAGGTGATTTTAATTTCACAATATTAAATGAAATAAAATGTGTAGCTTGGAAGGCTGTCAAAACACAACAGAGATTCTGCTTTTCCTTCTCTTTCCAGGCCATTCCACCAAGATGCTGTCAGTGTGAATAGATGTAGCCAAATCTTGATTGTCCATAGAGATCAGGTCATGGACAAATAACACTCCAAGATCAGAGGCTCACAGAAAGAGCTAGAAGGGAAGTCGGAGAGCATTTAGTCCAATTTATGTGGTTTACAGGTGAGACGACCGAGGTCAGAGAGGTTAAGTGTCTTGAACAAATTCACACACCTAATAAGGGGTAGAGCCTAGAACAGAACTGAGTTTCTGACTTACCCTTTAGGTCTCCCTTTCTACTGTCTCCCATGAATTCTTTTTACAGGCTTTATTTTTATTTATTTATGTTTTTTAAGATACAACCCTGACCTCTTTCCCCCAAACTAAAGTTCTTACGGGCACAGGTGCTGAGTAAACCCTAACTCACTCTTTTCAGTCTGATTTAGCTTACATTGTCCCTGTTCATCCTTAGTTTGGAGCATCATGGAAGTGATAAAATGACAAACAGGCACAGGAGGATAAAGCAAGCATACGGCACTAGTGGTTCACAAGTGGAATTTGCAAGGGATGAATCATTACTTTTGGCGGTCCAATTAAAGAGGTGGTCCAATACACCGACCGTGGTCACGTGCAGGTATAGGAAGCACATGTGGTGGTTGGAAGAGGGCAGATCAGGGCAAAATTCAAAATGGAGATGACGGAGACTCCAGTTTCCAGCACTAGGTACTGTAGAATCAAGCCAAAGGCTTTGTCTTTAGGATGGAGTTGCTCAGCCCTGAGTTCATCCTCCCATTTGAGTGCAAAGTTTATCAGTGGCAGGAAAGTTTCTAGTAGCTAAGGAAAAAGGAGAAGGATAATTACAGCACTGCCAGTGCTATATCACACATGGATCCGTGAGATCATTGAAAAGGGAAGTGGCAATATGGGAACTGAGAAATAGGGTTCACAGTTCTATCGAGAGCTGTGTGACCTGCAGAGAGAAATAAACCTTCCTGGGCTTCAGTTTCCCACAAAATGAAGAGAAGGAATCGTTAGTTTCCCAAAGCATATTCTAAATAACATGAGTGCCACAAGATGTTAATTTACTGAACGAACATTCACACACATGCACATACACACATTCATAACCACATATACATGATCAAATAAATTTGAGAAACTCTGGGTTATAAAAAGTCAAACTGGCTTATCACTAGGAAAATCCCAGAGCCTTCAATAGACTAACAGTCATGTGTATCTGTAAGGTGAGAAGTGCAGTACACAGCAATGCCCTCAGAAATTCTTATTTACAGGCTATCTATGGGACTCGTGCTCTACAGAGCATATATTCAGAACACTGACCAAGAAGATAGCTAATGCCCCTTCCAGCTCTTAAATTCTCATATACAATTCCACGGAATGTAGGTTGAAGGATCGAAATTTTATTTCCCCAAAAAAATGCCCATATCACATACAACATTGCTCTTTTTATAACAGGCACACAGATGCTACTAGAAATGTGTAGTGATAGATACTTTACAGCCGGTAAGCCTAAAATATACATTCTCACACTTAAAAACTGCCGATCAAGCAGAGAATATAATCCTGTAATGCCTACTTGGCATAGGAATCTAAGATGGTCCTGTATCTATTTTTCAGAATGTCATAGTGCCAGCCTGAGGAGATTATTTCTTAAAAGACATTCCTGTTCTTGACATCCTAAAAATCCTCAGAAAAGACTATCATATCTTGAGAGAACATAGTTATAAATTTCCAACTCTGATTTTCAAAATATATGTAGCATATGAGCTTAAACATCTTACATTTTACTGCAAATTGTCCCTAAAATTATCAGTTAGCCTAGTACTAAGCATATAAAATATTTACAATGAAAAGCCCAGGTGTCTTTAATTTTCAATGAAAAAAATGTGTTTTCCTGACCTTTCACAATCTAATTTGTTACATATCATTAAAGATCTCTTTATCCTGGAAAGTTTTGGCAACTCTGCTTATTATGAAATGGCCCACGAATATAGAGAAACCATTTCCCACTCGACACTCTACTTTTCAGACAACAGACGTCAATGTAGCATGTGTATATATGTATAAGGAGAAGAGAATACTAAGACTCAAGGGCATCAGTTCAAATTTAAACAAAAACAACCAGCTTTGTTATAATCAAGTCAAAGGTATTATAACTGGGGGCCCCTTACCTCTGTACTCTCTCCTCTCTGCCCATCCTCCCCAGAGAGTCATCTTCTAGCTCTGATCACATAAATCTATTATTTGGAAACTTCTGAAGGATCCCTTTGTCTGTAAGATTAAGTGAAGATTCCTCTACCTGCCATTCATCCCTTCATAATATGTATAAGCTTTTTAGGCTAATTCTCACAACTTCTTTATACATGTCATATATTCCAGCCAACTTGGTCTATTTGGTGTTGCCCGAGTACAGCCTATGATTTTGCCTTTGTACCTTTGTTCAAGAAAGCCTTCTGGTTCAATGGTCCACTCTGTTATTTCTTCATTCCCCACTTCCATACCATGTTGGTCAAAATAGTATTCATCATCCAAGACACTGCTCACTTCTAAGTCTTGCATTAACCATTCTGTTTCTTTCATGTAAATGTGACAGCTGACTGAACCAATAACCCCTTCCCATCTTGAACACTTTTTTGAAGTATTTACTATCTGCCATGATTGTATATGACATGTAGGAAAAAGACCATGATATATACCACGTCTTTATCTCAGATACTTGGTAAATAATACTTTCAGAAATAAATGAACTTTAAGATTTTTTGTATCAAATAGAGTACATACACACTTTTTTTTAATAGATCCTTATTGGAGTATAATTACTTCACAATACTGTGTTAATTTCTGTGGCACAACAAAGCGAATCACCCATATGCATACACATGTCCGCATATCCCCTCCCTCTTGAGCCTCCCTCCCATCCTCCCTGTCTCATGGAGCTCCTCATCTCAGCACCAAGACCCAGCTCTACCCAGTAATCTACAAACCCCAGTGTTGGAAGCCTCAGGCCAAACAACCAGTAAGACAGGAACACAATCCCACTCATAAAAAAAAAAAAAAAAAAAAGAGGCAAAAAGATACATGTACCACAATGTTCACTGCAGCACTATTTACAATAGCCAGGACATGGAACCAACCTAAATGTCCATTGACAGGTGATTGCACAAACACTTTTAAAAAAACGATGTGTGTTGAGACCTTCAAGATGGTAGAGGAATAGCATGTGGAGATCAACTTCCAAACCACAAATGCATCACAAATACATCTACATGTGGAAAAACTCCTACAGAACACCTACTGAACACTGGCAGAAGGCCTCAGACCTCCCAAAAGGCAAGAAATTTCCCACGCACCTGGGTAGGGCAAAAGAAAAAAGAATAAACAGAGACAAAAGGATAGGGACGGGACCTGCACCAGTGGGAGGGAGCCGTGAAGGAGGAAAAGTTTCCACACACTAGGAAGCCCCTGCACTGGCAGAGACGGTGGGTGGCGGGGGGGGGGAAGCTTTGGAGCCACGGAGGAGAGCACAGCAACAGGGGTGCAGAGGGCAAAGCAGAGAGATTCCCACAAAGAAGATCAGTGCCGACCAGCACTCATCAGCCCAAGAGGCTTGTCTACTCACCCGCTGGGGCAGGTGGGGGCTGGAGCTGAGGCTCAGGATTTAGAGGTCAGACCCCAGGGAGAGGACTGGGGTTGACTATGTGAACACAGCCTGAAGGGTGCTAGTGCACCACAGCTAGCCAGGAGGGAGTCCAGGAAAAAGTCTGGACCTGCCTAAGAGGCAAGAGACCATGGTTTTGGGGTGCGCAAGGACGGGGGATTCAGAGCACTGCCTAAACAAGCTCCAGAGATGGGCGCAAGCCGCAGCTATCAGTGCAGACAACAGAGATGGGTGTGAGACACTAAGGGTGATGCTGCAGCCACCAAAGCCCTGTGTGCAAGCACAGGTCACTCTCCACACATCCCTTCCCGGGAGCCTGTGCAGCCCGCCACTGCCAGGGTCCCGGGATCCAGGGACAACATCCCCAGGAGAACACACAGCACCCCTCAGGCTGTTGCAACATCATGCTGGCCTCTGCTGCCACAGACTCGCCCCACATTCCATACCCCTCCCATTCCCTGGCCTCAGTGAGTGAGAGCCCCCTAATCAGCTGCTCCTTTAACCCCGTCCTGTCTGAGGGAAGAACAGAACCCCTCAGTCGACCTACATGCAAAGGCAGGTCCAAACCCAAAGCTGAACGCCAGGAGCTGTGCGAACAAAGAAGAGAAAGGGAAATCTCTCTCAGCACCCTCAGGAGCGGTGGATTATATCTCCACAATCAACTTGATGTACCCTGCATCTCTGGAATACCTGAACAGACAACGAATCATCCCAAAATTCAGGCAGTGGAATTTGGGAGCAACTGTAGACTTGGGTTTGCTGTCTGCGATTGATTTGCTTCTGGTTTTATGTTTATCTTAGTTTAGTATTTAGAGCTTATTATCTTTGGTAGATTTGTTTATTGATTTGGTTGCTGTCTTCCTTTTCTTTTTTTAATATATAGATATACATATTTTTTTCCTTTCTTTTTGTCAGTCTGTATGTGTATTTTTCTTTGTGTGATTTTGTCTGTATAGCTTTGCTTTTACCATTTGTCCTATGGTTCTGTCCATCCGTTTTTGTTTTCTAGTATAGTTTTTTTTTTTTTAATTTATTTATTTTTATTTATTTTTGGCTGTGTTGGGTCTTCATTTCTGTGCGAGGGCTTTCTCTAGTTGCGGCAGGCGGGGGCCACTCTTCATCGCGGTGCGCGGGCCTCTCACTATCGTGGCCTCTTGTTGCGGAGCATAGGCTCCAGACGCACAGGCTCAGTAGTTGTGGCTCACGGGCCTAATTGCTCTGCAGCATGTGGGATCTTCCCAGACCAGGGTTCGAACCCCTGTCCCTTACATTGGCAGGCAGTTTCTCAACCACTGCGCCACCAGGGAAGCCCACTAGTATAGTTTTTACTGCTTGTTATAATCGTTGGATTTGTTTTTTGGTTTGGCTGCTCTCTTCTTTCTTCCCTTCTTTCTTTTTTCTTTCCTTATTACTTTTTAATTGTTTTTTATTTTAAATAATTTTTTTAATTTTTTATTTTATTAACTTTTTATTTTATTTTATTACTTTACAGTAAAGTAAATACTTCTTCCTTCTACCCTTCCTCCCTTTCTTCCTTTCTTTCTTTTTTCTCCCTTTTATACTGAACTGTGTGCCTGACAGGGTCTTGGTGCTCCAGCCGGGTATCAGCCTGTGCCTCTGAGGTGGGAGAGCAGAGTTCAGGATATTGGTCCACCAGAGACCTCCCATCTCCACATAATACCAAATGGCGAAAGCTCTCCCAGATCTAGGTCTCAACACTAAGCCCCAGCCCCGCTCAATGACCAGCAAGCTACAGTGCTGGACATCCTATGACAAACAACTAGCGAGACAGGAACACAACCCCACCCATTAGCAGAGAGGCTGCCTAAAATCATAATAAGGTCAAAGCCACCCCAAAACACACCTCCGGATGCGGTCTTGCCCACCAGAAAGACAACATCCAACCTCATCCACCAAAACACAGGCACCAGTCCCCTCCACCAGGAAGACTACACAACCCACTGAACCAACCTTAGCCACTGGGGGCAGACACCAGAAACAACAGGAACTACGAACCAGCAGTCTGCGAAAAGGAGACGCCAAAAACAGTAAGTTAAGCAAAATGAGAAGAGAGAGAAACACACAGCAGATGAAGGAGAAAGGTAAAAACCCATCAGACCAAACAAATGAAGAAGAAAAAGGCAGTCTACCTGAAAAAGAATTCAGAGTAATGATAGTAAAGATGATCCAAAATCTTGGAAATAGAATGGAGAAAATACAAGAAACGTTTAATAACGTTTAATAAGGACCTAGGAGAACTATAGAGCAAATAAACAATGATGAACAACACAATAAATGAAATTAAAAATTCTCTAGAAGGAATCAATAGCAGAATAACTGAGGCAGAAGAACAGATAAGTGACCTGGAAGGTAAAATACTGGAAATAACTACCACAGAGCAGAATAAAGAAAAAAGAATTAAAAGAATTGAGGACAGTTTCAGAGACCTCTGGGAAAATATTAAACGCATCAACATTCTAATTATAGGGGTCCCAGAAGAAGAAGAGAAAACGAAAGGGACTGAGAAAATATTTGAAGAGATTATAGCTGAAAACTTCCCTAATATCAGAAAGGAAATAATCAATCAAGTCCAGGAAGCACAGACAGTCCCATACAGGATAAATCCAAGGGGAAACACAACAAACACATAATAATCAAACTATCAAAAATTAAATACAAAGAAAAAATATTAAAAGCAGCAAGGGAAAAACAACAAATAACATACAAGGGAATCCCATAAGGTTAACAGCTGATCTTTCAGCAGAAACTCTACAAGCCAGAAGGGAGAGGCAGGACATATTTAAAGCGATGAAAGGGAAAAACCGACAACCAAGATTACTCTACCCAGGATCTCATTCAGATTTGACGGAGAAATTAATACGTTTACAGACAAGCAAAAGCTAAGAGAATTCAGCACCACCAAACCAGCTTTACAACAAATGCTAAAGGAACTTCTCTAGGCAAGAAACACAAGAGAAGGAAAAGACCTACAATAACAAACACAAAACAATTAAGAAAATGGTAATAGAAACATACGTATCGATAACTACCTTAAATGTAAATGGATTAAATCCTCCAACCGAAAGGAACAGACTCTCTGAATGGATACAAAAACAAGACCTATACATATGCTGTCTACAAGAGGCCCACTTCAGACCTAGGGACACATACAGACTGAAAGTGAGGTGATGGAAAAAGATATTCCATGCAAATAGAAAGCAAAAGAAAGCTGGCATAGCAATTCTCATATCAGACAAAATAGACTTTAAAATAAAGACTATTAAAGAGACAAAGAAGGGCACTACATAATGATCAAGGGATCAATCCAAGAAGAAGATATCACAATTGTAAATATTTATGCACCCAACATAGGAGCACCTCAATACATAAGGCAAATGCTAACAGGCATAAAAGGGGAAATTGACAGTAGCACAATCATAGTAGGGGACTTTAACACCCCACTTTCACCAATTGACAGATCAACCAAAATGAAAATAAATAAGGAAACTCAAGCTTTAAATGATACATTAAACAAGATGGACTTAATTGATATTTATAGGACATTCCAACCAAAACAACAGAATACACTTTCTTCTCAAGTGCTCATGCAACATTCTCCAGGACACATCATATCCTGGGTCACAAATTAAGTCTTGGTAAATTTAAGAAAATTGAAATCGTATCAACTATCTTTTCCGACCACAACGCTATGAGACTAGATTTCAATTACAGTAAAAAATCTGTAAAAAATACAAACACATGGAGGCTAAACAATACACTACTAAATAACCAAGAAATCACTGAAGAAATCAGAGGAAATCAAAAAATACCTAGAAACAAATGACAATGAAAACATGATGAAACAAAATCTGTGGGATGCAGCAAAAGCAGTCTAAGAGGGAAGTTTATAGCAATACAATCCTACCTCAAGAAACAAGAAACACCTCAAATAAACAACCGAACTTTATACCTAAAGCAATTACAGAAAGAAGAAGAACAACAACAAAAAAACCCAAAGTTAGCAGAAGGAAAGAAACCATAGAGATCAGATCAGAAATAAATGAAAAAGAAATAGAGTAAACAATAGCAAAGATCAATAAAACTAAAAGCTGGTTCTTTGAGAAGATAAACAAAATTGATAAACCATTACCCAGACTCATCAAGAAAGAAAGGGAGAAGACTCAAATCAATAGAATTACAAATGAAAAAGGAGAAGTAACAACTGACACTGCAGAAATACAAACGATCATGAGAGATTACTACAAGCAGCTCTATGCCAACAAAATGGACAACCTGGAAGAAATGGACAAATTCTTAGAAAAACACAACCTTCTGAGACTGAACCAGGAAGAAATAGAAAATATAAACAGACCAATCACAAGCACTGAAATTGAAACTGTGATTAAATATCTCCCAACAAACAAAAGCCCAGGACCAGACGGCTTCAAAGGCGAATTCTATCAAACATTTAGAAAAGAGCTCACAACTATCCTTCTCAAACTCTTCCAAAATATAGCAGAGGGAGGAGCACTCCCAAACTCATTCTACAAGGCCACCATCACCCTGATACTAAAACCAGACAAAGCTGTCACAAAGAAAGAAAACTACAGGCCAATATCACTGATGAACATAGATGCAAAAATCCTCAACAAAATACTAACAAACAGAATCTAACAGCACATTAAAAGGATCATACACCATGATCAAGTGGGGTTTAACCCAGGAATGCAAGGATTCTTCAATATATGCAAATCAATGTGATACACCATATTAACAAACTGAAGGATAACAACCATATGATCATCTCAGTAGATGCAGAAAAAGCTTTCAACAAAATTCAACACCCATTTATGATAAAAACCCTGCAGAAAGTAGGCATAGAGGGAACTTACCTCAACATAATAAAGGCCATATATGACAAACCCAGAGCCAACATCATTCTCAATGGTGAAAAACTCAAACCATTTCCTCTAAGATCAGGAACAAGACAAGGTTGTCCACTCTTACCACTATTACTCAACATAGTTTTGGAAGTTTTAGCCACAGGAATCAGAGGAAAAAGAAATAAAAGGAATCCAAATCGGAAAAGATGAATTAAAGCTGTCAGTGTTTGCAGATGACATGATAGTATACATAGAGAATCCTAAGGATGCTACCAGAAAACTACTAGGACTAATCAATGAACTTGGTAAGTAACTAACAAAGGATTAATCTCCAAATTTACAAGCAGCTCAAACAGCTCAATATCAAAAAAACAAAAACTCAATCCAAAACTGGGCAGAAGATGTAAATAGACATTTCTCCAAAGATGATATACAGATTGCCAACAAACACATGAAAGGATGCTCAACGTCACTAATCATTAGAGAAATGCAAATCAAAGCTACAATGCGGGGCTTCCCTGGTGGCGCAGTGGTTGAGAGTCTGCCTGCTGATGCAGGGGACATGGGTTTGTGCCCCAGTCCAGGAAGATCCCACAGTCCACGGAGCAGCTAGGCCCTTGAGCCATGGTCGCTGAGCCTGCGCGTCTGAAGCCTGTGCTCCACAACGGGAGAGGCCACAACAGTGAGAGGCCCATATATCACAAAAAAAAAAAAAAAAAAAAGCTACAATGAGGTATCACCTCACAGCAGTCAGAATAGCCATCATCAAAAAATCTACAAACAATAAATGCTGGAGAGGGTGTGGAGAAAAGGGAACTCTCTTGCACTGTTGGTGGGAATGTAAATTGATAGAGCCACTATGGAGAACAGTATGGAGGTTCCTTAAAAAACTACAAATAGAACTACCATATGACCCAGCAATCCCACTACTGGGCATATACCCTGAGAAAACCATAATTCAAAAAGAGTCATGTACCAAAATGTTCATTGCAGCTCTATTTACAATAACCTGGAGATGGAAACAACCTAAATGTCCACCATCGGACGAATGGATAATGAAGATGTGGCACATATATACAATGGAATATTACTCAACCATGAAAAGAAACAAAATTGAGTTATTTGTAGTGAGGTGGATGGACCTAGAGTCTGTCATACAGAGTGAAGTAAGTCAGAAAGAGAAAAACAAATACTGTATGCTAACACATATATATGGAATCTTAAAAAAAAAAAAAAAAGAAAAAGAAAAAAGAAGGATCTGAAGAACCTGGGGGCAGGACAGGAATAAAGACGCAGACGTAGAGAATGGACTTGAGGACACGGGGAGGGGGAAGGGTAAGCTGGGACGAAGTGAGAGAGTGGCATGGACTTATATACACTACCAAATGTAAAATAGATAGCTAGTGGGTAGCAGCCGCATAGCACAGGGAGATCAGCTTGGTGCTCTGTGACCACCTAGAGGGGTGGGATGGAGAGGGTGGGAGGCAGACGCAAGAGGGAGGAGATATGGGGATATATGTATATGTATACCTGATTCACTTTGTAATAAAGGAGAAACTAACACACCATTGTAAAGCAATTATACTGCAATAAAGATGTTAAAAAAAAAAATCTATGTGTGAAAAGGTCAACTTAAGTTGGAAGGTAGCAAATTACATTCTTCAGGATTTAGAATGGCATAAATTTGAGAAGTTTCTCTAGTATATATTTAAAAAACAGTAAGTTTAAGTAACATCTTTCCCAAAAGGCACTCAATGAAAACTCCAAAAGAAACATAAAAATATTCTACCACATCTTTTGAGGTTAAATCGAAATTTCTGTCCCTGCACTAAATACAGTAAGTTTTGCTTATGTGCTTCTGCCCTCTCATCACCACTTTCTAACTTCTATATAGAATCAACATCATTGTGAGACAAGGCACCTCATCCTCTGACCTAGAGTTACGACGTAGAGCTCTTCATAGCAGCACAAGAGCTAAGGGCTATAGTTCTTCCATTCTTTTATTGATTAGGTGGATTTTCACCTATACCTTCTTACTTGAACATAGTGCATGCATTTGCTCCTACCTATAATAACTATCTGCCTTGCCTTATCTCTGTCATCTCTTAGACCCCCATCCTCTGCCCTTACATCCAAGTTCAGAGTGATCCTTCTTCCCAGGACCTATACTGAACCAGACTAGGAGTCCTTAGAAGTAGCTCAACCAGCACATATTTTGATGGGATTGTGCTACCTAGGGCAAGCGGTTTAACAAGCTTTCCAAGAAACACAGTCCACATTTAATGCATTTCTCTGTATTTTATTTCAGTTAGGGTTCATTTTTAAATAAAAGGACTCTACAGGAATTCTAGAAAGATGGCAGAAACCATGGTACACTTAAAAAGACAATGCATCTAGATGAATGGATGGATGGAAGGAGGGAGGAGAAAAGAAACCACATGGACATCATATACAACAGAAGTACATGACAAGGTATCCCCATGAGTCCCCAACTACAAGCAGATGAGTACAAGCCACCAACAGTATAAAAAACAAAACAAAACAAAACAAAAAACACTGGCATGGCATTAGCGTTTGTGTGAAAGATAGCAGAGAGAAAAAACGGGATATATGAAACACCAGAGAAGGGAAGAATCCTCAGAATCTCCAAACATCCAACAGGTATTTACTGTAAAAGATGGCAGGCCCATTTCAGAACAGAAGCTGAACTGCGAAGGGTTTGACCAATCTAATAATAGGCCAGTACAAGGGGTCCATGAGAAGGTAGGAGAGGCTGGCCCCTGTAAGCATTCAATACTAAGCAGCCAGGACTCCTTTCCAAGAAAGAGCCCCACAAGGAAAAGAAATTAAAATGGAATGGACTCAAAATTGAGCAAGGAAAGGAAAACAAAGATGAAGGGAAGAAAAGGTAAAGAAAAAAGTGGAGGAGAGAAGTAGAGTCAGGAAATTTCAGAAAGCAAGCTGTCATCTTTTATTGTTTTAGATTAAGCATCTTTCAATATGTTTCCTGGCCTTCTTAACTGCAAGTCTATCCCTTATGTACTTTTTTCTTCTTTTCTTCCTACTTCAGAGAAAGAAATTTCCCTTAATTTCCTCATGCTTCCTTTGCTTCTCATTTATCTTCTCTTGTTAGCATCTTCAATTTTCCTGTCTTTGCAATTTTTTTTTCTTCCTGGCTTTCACACATAATCAAATTATAATTATCTTGGAATAAAAGACTTTATGCAACTCTACCATTCATGTCAACACCTCCCTTGTTCTCTCCAACTCTAAACTTGCCAAATGAGTGTTTCACATCCGCTACTGTCACCTCCTCTAATCAAGGATATTCAGCCCTAGCTTTACTCACTTGTTTTATGTCCTCTTAAATCCCACTGCCATCTATTTTTAGTCACAGTTGTCTCAACTCCCAAAGCATCATCCCATTTCTCTTATTGACTGTAAGACTACCTTCTTTCTTTCTCAAGCTTATGTTTTCTTCTTTTACTGAAAGTGTGGATTTTCAGCATTTCCCGGTTTTGGACCTTTGTTCTTTTCCTTCACGTTTTCCTTTGGAGATCTCATCCATCCCAAACATTTCAGCTATTATCTCTATGTGTAAACAACTCCCAAATCAGTTTCACTAGTCTTGATGTCTCATTTAAATTCCAGTCTTTCACTTGTACTTTTGCCATATTTTTAATAGCACATAAAAAACTACACAAGATGGAGCTCTGTGAAGTCAGAAAAATGACCATGACACTCCTTCTAAAAGCTCAGGGAAAGAAATTTCACATAAAAATAAGTAACATAGAAATACTGAGGTCAACTCCCATGCAAATTACTGGAACAAAAAAGGATGAAAGAACTGAATGACACTCCTGCAGACAAAGAAAACATGCCTGAAAAACATATCCACAAGAGAACAGTTTAAAACTGTAAAATTCTATTTAACTAACTAGGTTATCTGTTTAACTAGGCTAAAGCACATTAAGAAGATGATACAATACACAAAGGATAACATAAATCAGAATTAGAAAAGCTCATAAATGAAATGACTGCATCAGAAAATAATTTAAAATATAAGAAAAATTATATCAGAAAAGAAACTAAATTAGAAGGAACACAAACATATGATCATAGAAGACAATGCCTTGATACAAATGGAAGGTGAAAAGGAGGAAACTTTAAAATTGAAGAAGGAAGAAATTAACAGGTTTCAAGAGCAAGTGACAAAGATTAAAAGTTAGGCAAAGAAAATCTAAAATGCAGATAAAATGAGTCCATGAAGAAAACCACAAGAGAATGGAAAAAATACTAAAACTATACTGTTTAAAGAAGTTCCTGACATTAAAGGAAAATATGTAAGCTTCCTATTGATAAAACATACCCCATATTGGAGAATATCAACCTCCAGAATGACCAAAACCAAGACATATCCTAATAAAGTTACCAGACTTTAAGTTAAAAAAAAATCCATTTGGCATCAAAGCAAAAACAATCAGTGACTTAAATGGGAAAGGAAATTAGATTGTCATAAGACTTTTTCAAGGGCAACACACTATGCCAGAAATGGAGTTACACAGTTAAATATTCAAGGGCAGAAAATGTGAGGCAAAGATTTCATATCCAGCAAAACTGACTTCCCAAATATAAAGAGCACACACAGAAAAATTATTGTCAACATGCAAGAACTCATGGAATGGACTTCTACTTCCATATATAATGGAATAAATGAATTAATCCTCCCACCATAAATGATAAAACTGAACAAAATATATAAGGAAACTATTTTCAGACATTAATATACAGACAGCATAAAACTGTAATCCCTGAAAGAAAAGGCTCACAATGTAAGCCCCAGAATTGACCAGACTCTGTATAGGGACATTTGTCAATTCCCTGTTACAGTTCAGTGATCTGTAGTCCCAGCTGAGCACTGTGGTCCTGCAGAGATTAGAAGGCATGGATCACAGTTCAAAGTATGTGAATTGGCTGGAATCTGCAGAGCAGAACACCAGAGAAGAGAGAGGCACAAAGAAAGTGCCCAGAATTCTGCGAATGTTGGGGGAGGGGGCAGGGGAAGTTTCCCTCTTGAATTCTTAGCCAAGGGCTAGACTGTGCATGAGAGAGAAACTGTATGAGGCTTGCCCAGGAAAGTACACCAGGGTAGACCCTACGCTGAATCCTAAAATAAGGCTTAATGCATTCTTTGATCACAACAGAATTAAATTAGAAATCAATAAAAATAAGGCAACTAGAAAATGTTCAAATGACTGGAAATTAAATAACAAACTTCTACCATGGATCAAAGAAGAATTCACAAGGAACACTTGAAAATATTTCAAATTTAATGGAAATGGAAAATATCAAGACTTATGAGACATAGCTATAAAAGTGTATAGAAAAAATGCTGCTTCAAATATTATACTTGTATTAGTAAAGAAAGTTTAAAGTAAGTGATTTCCGTGTTCATTTTTAAGATTCTACCTTAAAAAGCTGGCAAGCAAACTTAAAGAGAAGAGTATGACCAAAATAAGAAGAAAAGAAATAATAAAGAGCTGAATTGAGTGAATGAAATGGAAAACAATGGAGAACTTAAAAAAACAAAAGTGGAATATTTGAAAATATTAACAAAATTAATGAACCCTAGCAAGATTAATCAAAAAAGAGAGAAAACACAAAATACTTAGAAAATATCAAGAGCCCTATCTACTAAAGAAATTGAATTCATCTTTAAAGAACTCCCCCCCAAAAAAACCTCCAGGTCCAGATTATTTCACTGTGAAATTGATCAAATACTTAAGTCTCATATAAACTCTTCCAGAAAATAGAGAAGGGGATGCATCCCAACAAACTTTATGAGTGTAGGAAAACCCTCATACCAAAACTAGAAAAGGATATTTAAAACATGAAATTTATAGACCAGTATCTCTCATGAACATCAATGCAAAAACTCTCCAAAAAATTAGCAAATAGTATTCATCTACATATAAAAAGGATAAAACATCATGACCAAATGAGATTTGTCTCAGGAATGCACAAATTAAAGTAATTACAATTAATTAAGATAATTCACCATATTATCAGAATACAAAACAGTAGCCTCAACAGTTCCAGAGGAACAAATGTAACAAAATTCAATGTCTATTTATGAAAAATATCTCAGCACACTAGGAATAGATAGAAACTTCCTCTAGCTTGATAAATTGACAGAGAAAACAACTCATATCCTACTTGATGAAACACTGCTTTCCCCTAAAATAAAGAACAAAGCAAGAATATCTACTCTCCCCATTAATATTCAATACTGTACTCTGGAGGTTATAACCAATGCAATAGAGCAAGGTACAGAAATAGAAGGCTCATAGATAGGAAAAGAAGTTGTTAAACTGTCACTGTTCGCAGATAACATCATTGTCTGTATAAATAACGCTAAGGAATCTGTAAAAATAAACTCTTAAATTTAGTAAGTTAATTCAGCAAGGCTGCCTGATACAAGGTCAATATACACAAATCAACTGCATGTCTCTAGACTAGCAACAACATCTGGAAAATTCTATTTAAAACACAATACCATTTACGATAGCGTCAAAAAAGATTAAAAAATCAGGAATAACTTTATCAAAAGATATCCAAGTTCTACACTGAGAACTACAAAATAATGCCAAGAGAAATTAAAGAAGATCTAAGTCAAAGAACAGACATATCATGTTCATTAACTGGAAAACGCCCAAGTGTTAAGACTTCCTTTTCCTCTAAATTGATCAACAGAGTCAGCACAATCCAAATTATAATTTCATCACGTTTTTTGCATAAACTGATAAGCTAATTCTAAACCTCATATGAAAATTCAAACGCCTTAGAACAGTCAAAATAATCTTGAAAAGGGAAGAACAAAGTTGGAAGACTTACACTACTTGGTTTCAAGACTTACTATAAGATTATATTAATCAAGTCAGTTTGGTATTAGAATAAAAATAAACTTATAAATAAATAGGACAAGATATATTCCAGAAATGACCACACAATTTTTGAGAAAGGCAAAAATATAATTCAATAGGAGACTGGGTTATTTTCACAATAAATTCAGTAAAAACTGGTTACCAATTCTGGAGAAAAAATAAACCTTGACCTTTACTTTATATCATATATAAAAATTAATTCAAAATGGATCAAAGACCTAAAGCTAAAAGCTGAAACTATAAATTTTCTGGAACAAGTATAGGAGAAATTCTTCACCATTTTGGAGGAGGGAAAGATTTCTCAGTACACAAAGAAAGCACTAATCATAATAGAAAAAAACGATAAACTATAAAAAATTATTTGATGAAGGACTTGTATCCAGAATATGTAAAGAACTCCTACAATTAAGTAATAGGAAGACAAAAACTAATTTTAAAAATCTGTAAAGACTCACAAGAGAAGATATATAAATGGTAAATACTCATGTGTAAAGATGCTCAACATCATTAACCAGGAAAATGCCACAATGAGGTACCACAACATACTCATTAGATTGACTAAAATTTGAAAGACTGACCATTTGAAATGTTAGCAACTTTTATACATTTCTAGGAGTATACAAGGGTACAATTACTTTGAAAACTAGTCTGGAAGTTTCTTATAAAGTTAAATACACAGTTACTATGTGACCCAGCAATACCATTCCTAAATATTTACCCAAGAGAAAGGAAAATATACAACTACCAAGATACTGTACACTAAAATTCATAGCAGTGTTAATCATAATAGCCAAAAACTAGAAAAAACACAGACATATATCAACCGGTGAATGGACTAACAAAATTTGATACATGCCTACAATATAATGCTATATAGTAATACTGATACACACAATGTTCAAAAATGTCATGCTGTGCCAAGGAAGCCAGACCCAAAAGAGTACAGATCACACAGTTCCATTTACATGAAACTCTAGAAAAGACATATCTAATCTAGAGTGACAGAGATCACTGTTTGCTTGCAGTAGAGATAAGTAACTGACTCAGAGGGTAAACAGGGAATACTTTTTGATAATGGAAATGCTGTATATCTTGACAGTGTATCTGATACAAAGGTATTTACACTTGTCAAAACTCATCAAAATGTATACTTGAATGGATGCCATTTATTATATGTACACTATATCCCAACAAAATGGGTTGAAAAACATGCTGAGTAAAATAAGCTGACACAAAAGGAGTACATACCATATTATTTTATTTATATAAATTTCTAGAACTGGTCAAATTAATCTCTAGTGATAGAAATCAGATCAGTCATTAGTTGGAGCAGGGATAAGAAGGAATTAATTGGAAAGTAGAATTTGGAGAGTTTCTGGAGTAACAAAAATGTTCTAACCTTCATTTGGGTGGTGAATTTACAATATATACATTTGTCAAAACTCATTAAAGTGAATTCTTAATGGGTGCATTTTATATAAATCATACTTCAGTAAAAGATGATTTTAAAAAATCTTAGACACTACTGCTCCCATGAGCAAGAGAGGACTCAAATAAATAAAATTTTAAAAGGAATAAGAAAATATTACAACTGAAATCACAGAAATACAAACAATCATAATAGACTACTATGAACAATTGTACATCAACATATTGGATAACCTAGAAGAAATAAATTAATTCCTAGAAACATACAATATAATAGGACTGAATCATGAAGAAACAGAAAATCTGAAGAGACCAGTAATGAGTAAGACTGAATCAGTAATCAAAAAATTCCATGAAAGAAAAGCCCAGGACCAGATGGTGAATTCTACCAAACTTCCAAAGAAGAATTAATGCCAATCGTTCTCAAACTCTTCCCCCAAATTGAAAAAGATGGAAGATTCCCAAACTCATTTTACAAGGCCAGCATTACTCCAATACCAAAGGCACATAAGGATACTGCAAGAAAAGAAAACTATAAGCCAATATCTCTGATTAATACAGATACAGAAATTCTCAACAAAATGCTAGCAAATCCAATTTAACAGCACATTAAAAGGATCATGCAGCATGATCAAGTGAGATTTATCCCTAGGATGCAATGGTGGTTCAATATACACAAATCAATATGTGATACACCTCAGTAATGGAATGAAAGATAAAAATCATATGATCATCTCAATAGATGAAGAAAATGCATTGGACAAAATTTACCATCCTTTCACAATTAAAAATTCTCAACAAATTGTGTATAGAAGGAATGTACCTCAACATATTAAGGCCATATATGACAAACCTACAGGTAACATTACACTCAACAGTAAAGGGTTGAAAACTTTTCCTCTAAGATCAGAAACTAGACAAGAAGACCAACTCTTGCCACTTTTATTCAACATAGTACTGGAAGTCCTAGCCAGAGCCATTAGGCAAGAAAAAGAAATAAAAGACATCTGAATCATAAAGGAAGAAATAACACTGTTTGCAGATGATATATTATATATAGAAAACATTAAGACTCAACCAAAAAATTGTTTCATAAACAAATCCATAAAGTTGCAGGATAGAAGATCAACATACAAAAATCAGTTGCCTTTCTATAACAATAACAACAAACTATCTGAAAAAGAAATTAAGAAAATAATCTCATTCATAATAGCACCAAAAATATAAAATACCTAGGAATAAATGTAACCAAAGAGGTGAAAGAAATGCATACTGAAAACTGTAAGATATTAATGAAAGAAATTGAGGAAGACACAAATAAATAGAAACTTTGTACTCATGAATTGAAGAATATTGTTAAAATTTCTATACTACTCAAGGCTATCTGTATATTCAATGTAATGCCTATCAAAATTCCAATGACATTTTTCAAATTAACAGAGAAAACAATCCTAAAATTCACACAGAACCACAAAAGACCCCAAATAGCCAAAGCAATCTCGAGAAAGAACAAAGCTAACTATATTACTAGGCTATAGTGATCAAAACAGTATTCCACTGGCATTAAAAAAAAAAAGGACACATAGACTAGGAACAGAATCAAGAGTTCAGAAATAAAAGCCCATATATATGGTCAACAAATATTTGATAAAGGAACCAAGAATATTCAGTGAGAAAACTGAATATTCACATGTGAAAGAATGAAATTGGACCTCTGTCTTACATCACTCAGAGAAGTTAATCCAAAATGGATTAAAGACTTAAATGTAATACCTGGAACTACAAAACTCCTAGAAGAAAACATAGAGGAACAGCTCCTTGACATTGGTCTTGAGAACAATTTTTTGGATATGGCACCAAAAGCACAAGCAACACAAGAAACACAAGTGAAAATAAACAAGTGGGATTATATCAAACTAAAACACTTCTGCATATCAAAAGAAACAATCAACAAAATGAAAAGGCAAGCTGTGGAATGGGAGAGAATATTTGCAAATCACATATCTGATAAGAGGTTAATATCCAAAGTATACAAGGAACTCATGCAACTCAACAGCAAAAAAATAACAACCAAAAAATGGGCAAAGGACTTGAATAGACATTTTTTTCCTAAGAAGATATACAAATGGCCAACAGGTCACAGTCAACATCACTAATCATATGGGAAATGTAAATCAAGACCACAATGAGATGTCACCTCATACCCATTAGAATAGCTATTTTCAACAAGCCAAGCAATAAGTGTTGGTGAGGATGCAGAGAAAAGGGAACACTTGTACACAGTTGGTGGGAATGTAAATTGGTGCAGCCACTATGGAACTGAGTATGAAGGTTCCTCAAATAATTCAAAACAGAACTATCATATGATTCAGCAATCCCTCTTACGGGTATATATGTAAAAGAAATTCACTCACACTATCTTAAAGAGGTATCTGCACCCTCATGTTCATTGCTGCATTATTTAAAATAGCCAAGGTATGAAACAACCTAAATGCCCATCAGAGACGAAAAGATTAAAAAAATGTGGTATGTATATATAATAGAATATTATTCAGCCACAAAAAGAAGGAACTACTGCCGTTTGTGACAATATGGATGGATCTGAGAGCATTACCTTAAGTGCAATAAGTCAGAGAAAGACAAATACTGTATGATCACACTTACACATGTAATCTAAAAAAGCCATACTCATAGAAACAGACAGTAGAATTGGATTGCCAGGGGCTAGGGAGTGGAGGGAATGAAGAGATATTGGTCAAAGGGTACAAGCTGCCAGTTATAAGATGAATAGTTCTAGGGATATAATGTATAGCAGGGTAATTACAGTTAACAATACTGTATTATATACTTGAAATTTGCTTAGAGAGTAGAACTTAAATGTTCTCACCACACACACACAAAGAAAAAGGTAATTATGTGGGGTGACAGAGATGTTAACTAACATTATTGTGGTAATCATTTCATAATATACACCTATATCAAATCATCACATTGTGCACCTTAAATTTATGCCATGTTCATAATGTCATATGTCAGTTATATCTCAATAATGATGGAAAAAAATCAGGCAGGTGGACAAAAAAATCAAATAAAATATATAGGTGATAGTTGTATGGGGAAGAAGGAAGGAAGTAGGCAGAGAACTGTAATACCAAGATCATAACTAATCAGCTCACACATGGTAGTATATTTGGTGGTCAGGGACATGGTGATGGAGTCAGATAAAGCTGTCTTGTCTCAGCCTGTCACCTACTGGCTGAGTGATCATAGAATAGAGATCTAATCTCTCTGGGTTTTAATTTCTTCACCTGTAAAATTGAAATATGTTTTTTAAAAGCATTTTTAAAAATACTTCCAATTTTTGTATCACAGTGAGTGGTATTTAATAGACAAATCAAAAATGGCAGCTATTATTACTCAATAAGTTTTCCTGGCCTCCTGTTTCTAACTTCCAAATTTTACTCTGGGTAAATTATCCAAGAAAACTACTGTCTCAATGATTTCCCAGTATCTGACAAAATGAAATACTCTATCAACTTCCAAACTTAGAATTCTACCTCACACCTTCTTACTTTTCCAGTACCCTCCATGACTTGTAATTACCTACCTTTTTCCCTTCCTCTTGGAGTTGACCCACTGCACAATGACCTTCCCATATTTCTCTCCCTAGTGAATCCCATCATTAATTAGCCTCACCCTCCCTATTTTAAACCTGGTTCTAATTCCACCTTCTCCAAGAAGCCCTCTGTGACCTCTTAATCACTGAAAAGTGATTTCTCTTCCAAGACCAAAGCTCACATACTATACTCTTTGCAAAGTCTTATGATACCATTTCCAGGGATGGCTGAAAGCTTTAGACATGCCTGTTTCTCAGTTCATAAAGAATTTGATTAGATTTTTGTAATTATATTTGTCACTAGATAACTCTAAGTAACAATATTTACATTTTTCTTACTTCCTCTTAGTCTACCGAAATAAGGAGCAGAAACTTAGAAAAATGAGAATAGATCTAATACAAATTTTATAAACTTAAAGGAACAGTTGAAACTGATTAATTTTTAGAACTATTTCCAGTGCTGCTTTGTGACATCTGAATTTGAACATCCCTTCTTAATCTTCAGCTACTGAAGGGAACAAAATATATTCTGCTCAGAACTGCACTGCAACTACAATTTTAAATTAGATATCTGTTAGTCAATTAGTTCAAGCAACGAAAGAGCTAACTGAATGAGATAACACAAGATAAAGAAAATATAGAACAGATTTTACAAAGAAAATTTTCTGATTTTTAATCTGCTCCTTAGAAAAATACTACAGAATTTATTCTTTAGTATCTTTCTTCTAAATGGCATAATTTCTCCTTTGGCGTTTACCAAAAAAAAAAAAAAAAAAAAAATCAGTTACAGAACCTAATTCTTCTGTGCTTGTCAGCTACTACAGCTATGCAGTTCCATTATGAGTGGTCATTAGCTGCCAATCTCAGCATTATTGCCACGAAGCCTCTATAAACCTTGTCCCATTGGTCAGTCTTAAAAAATGGCACAGCTGCAAAACAACGTCAGTTATGATTCAGCCCTAATTTTCCCTGTCAACAGCCTTGTTCAACTTCCCAGATATTCCTACTTGTTGCCAAGTCCATTTTGTAAACGAAATCTGCCTTTTGAAAACCACCATATGAATATGTCAACAGGTCATGAAATATTTTCATTACAAATCTTAAAGAAAAACTTAGCTCTAAAGAAACAGTTTGGAAAACGTCTATTTCATTAAGTACAAGTGTGAAATCTAGATGGAAAACATTTATTTTGGCAACTTGCTGTTCTGTTGGTGGCCCCAAAGTATCCTGACCAGACTATCTTTGTGGGAGGTAGAATTGGGGGGATTCTAGAGCAAATGAAAAATTCCTTACTAGGAGCCCCTTGGCTAAGCACTGAGGAAAGACTGAGAAAATCCAAAGTGCAAATGCCAGGCATAAAAGCTTATTCTAAAAGCTCCAGTGTCAGTAGAGTTATTTCTCAATTATCCACATTAAGAAAAAAGAAGTAGTGGTATGGAGCAAAGGTGGCAGATAATCCCCAGATTATTTGTGTTTGACTTTGGAACATACACATGTACACATACACACACACACACACGCACATTTCTCTTACTCAACTCTGTTTAAGCGGTTTTCTCTGCCTGGGAAGACTTGCCACTGTAGTTTGCCTGACAAGGTCCAGTCATCCTTTATGACCGGATACAAATGTCACTTCCTCTATGAAGCCTTCCCTGCCTTCCCCAGGGAGATAATCAATCTCTCTCTCTCTCTCCCTCTCCTGTGCTTTCACAGCCTTGGGCACCTACATGTATTATGCCTACATGGCATACGTTCTGTTGAACTGTAATTGTTCCTTTATGTGTTGCTCTTCCCCAACTGTCCTATGAGATCCATAGGGGTAAGGCCAATGTTTTATTCATCTAATGGTCCCTAAGAGGCAAACCTCGAGCATACACAATGCCCAGTAAACACTTTTGGATGACTATTCTCCTACGTAATCCCAACTTGGTAGGGGAATAGGTATCAAAGAAATATCTACTGATGAACAAAAATATCAGGTGAAATATCAAATTGGGATTTGAAACTGACACGGACTATTCCCAAAGAACTCAATCAGGAGAGAACTTCATGAGATTTCTTAAAATAAAGTTTTTATTGGACCTTTATGATTTTTTTTTTTGACCTCTCCAGCATTCACTATTCGCACACCTCACAGTGTTCTGTGAGCTTTGTTTTTCATTTATCGTTTTAGATACAAGTACTACCTCTGTACTAATGGATGAGGCCGTGCCTTAATAATCATAAGGCTCCTTGACTTTTTTTCATAGCATGTTGTGTTTACAAATTACTGTTAGTCACACTGTTCTATAAGCTTACTGTGGCAGCGATCCTCATATGCAAATGAGAAAACTGAGAATCGAGAAAATTAAGTGACTTGGACTAAGTCTGCACATCTAATAAATGACAAAGCTGGGATTAGGACCCAAATATCTTTGACTCTCTAATGTCTCAAACAAGAGTGTCCTAAACACTGTCTGCTGATGCTATAGCTTATTCTTGCAGTACAAGGAAGATCTCAACCTCAGGATGAGAGAAGTTAAATGGTGCATTCAAAGATCTTAGAGAAGCACAACCAGAGACAGGGGTAGAAGTCAAGTCCCTACACAGGTTTATTAATTCAAAGACTCATCCCCTTGATGTTCTTTTTTAAAAATACGGATGATAATTTACTATCATCACACTTCAGCACGACTCTGCAAAACAGATACAACAACAGGATACGTAAGACACCATTTCAATGTTATAGGAGCAACCTTCCTTTTTTATTACTTTTTAAAATTTTTGGCTGCATGGGGTCTTCATCGCTCTGTGCGGGCTTTCTCTAGTTGCAGTGAGCGGGGGCTACTCTTCGTTGCGGAGCACAGGCTCTAGGTGTGCAGACTTTGGTAGTTGTGGCTCGCGGGCTCTAGAGCGCAGGCTCAGCAGTTGTGGCGCACAGGCTTAGTTGCTCCATGGCATGTGGGATCTTCCCGGACCAGGGCTCGAACCCATGTCCACTGCATTGGCAGGGGGATTCTTAACCACTGTGCCACCAGGGAATTCCGTAGAAGCAACCATTCTTAAAGTGAAAAATTATGTCTGATACCAAAGAAATTAAAAATAAAAATGGTGCAGTGGAGTGAATGGTTGGCAATCAATGATATTCAACAAGTGACTGGCCATTTTGATGTTAGGTACATACACACACAGAGTGCTACCAACTTAACAAGAGATTCTCTCCAACTGGAAAGAAAAGCTTCATGGAGAAGGCAGCTGTGAGCAGAATCAGAAAGGGTAGGGAAGAGAGGGATGTGACATGAAGAGCATTCCAGGTATATATAAGCAGAGAAAGAGAAGGGTGGGGTCGTTATGAAGAACAGCAGGAAAAACATCTTCACATCCCAGAACATGAAGAAAAGAAGGTAGAGATAAAGTTGGAAAGGGTTTTAAATTTCAAGCGAAAGTGGAGTGGAGGAAGCTTTATTTTATAAGGAATCTTTTCATCATGGTTAAATATATGTAATGTAAAATTTACCATTTTAACCATTTTTTTTTAGTGTACAGTTCTGTGGCATTAAGTACGTTCACATTGTTGGGCAACCATCATCCAGAATCCTCTTCATCTTTCCCAGCTGAAACTCTGTACCCATTAAACATTAACTCCCTATTCTTCCTACTCCCAGCCCTTGGAAACCACCATTCTACTCTCTGGCTCAATGAATTTGACTGTTCCAGGTACCTCATATATTTGGAATCATATGAGATTTGGCCTTTTGTGACTGGTTTATTTCACTTAGCATTATGTCTTCAAGGTATATTTATGTTATAGCCTGAGCCAGAATTTCTTTCCTTCTTAAGGCTGAATAAGGTTCCATCATATGTATACACCATATTTTGTTTATCCATTCATCCATCAGTGGACACTTGAGTTGATTCCACCTTTTGGCTATTGTGAATAATGCTGCTATGAAGATGGGTGTATAAATATTTGAGCCTGCTTTCAACTCTTTGGGGGTATATTCCCAGAAGTGGATTGCTAGGTCATATGGTAATCTTATGTCTAATTTTGTGATGAACCACCACATCATTTTCCAAAGGAGCTGTACCATTTTACATTACCTTAAATTTTCTATCATAAAATGCAAGTCTAAAACTACAGAGCAACATGGATCTAGATCTCTTGGTAAGAAAGTATATTTTATGGAAACATATGTAAATTTTTTTTAATTTATGAGACTTCAGGCTGATTTGTAGAACTGACAACTTTCCTATTGTTCCAATTTAATTGACCCAGAATTTCTCATTAAAAACTAGCTAAACACATGGATAGTTCCAATCTATAGTTTGTCAATTCAAAAACTATCCATGCATAAAACTTAATTACTTTAAATATGGAAAGTTAATTTTCTTCTATAAAATGTACCCTATGTTAAGTATATTTTGCTCAAACTTCCAAAAGATTGTGCTTTGAGATGAAATTAAGCATGAAAAATTTCTGGCTGACAGCCCTTTTTTAATCTTAATGTATTCAGGGAAGGAGTGAAAAGAAGGTTATAACTGAAATTAACTATAGTTGTGATAAATGAGAAAAACAAAAGCAAAAAAATAAAGTTGATATCAATAAAACAAAGTAGCTATCTAACCCAAGTCAAACAAAGCCAGGATTAAATGTCTAATAGCAAAATTAACTCAACCTCATGAGAATTTTGATTGGGAAATGGCTTTACAAAAAAAGAGTTGATTGTGGAGCTATGTAATTGGCCAATGTTTGCGCTTTCTTAAAATTACAAGCAATCAGCAATTTCAGGTCATCAAAATTTTAGTTCTTGAATATAGAAAACATAAAGCGCATAAATATTCACTGTTTTCAAAGTCCTTGAACTCAAAGATAAAGCTAATACATGAAAAATTAAAAGACAGTCATTCCTAATTAAGGGCCAAGGCTCAGCTTTTTATAGAAATTGTCATAAGCAGCATTTTAATCAACTATAACCATCCTTGTCATATAAAATCACTTAAAAGCTTTCTAAAGTACAATTAACCAAAGCACCACAGTTAACCAATCACTTAAGATTGTATTTAATATGCTGTGTATCAGAGTGTGCAGCACACATTCTTATCTTACTGCTTAATAATATGTTTTGTTTTTACAGCAATAAATCAGAATGTGGAAGAATGTAGTTACCATAGTCATGGAATTCAGAAAGGCCGCATTAGAGAGAGTCTCATCTAACTTTTAAAGAGATTTAGGATTATGTGATGGCTCTTAAGAAGTTGATTTGGGCTGTTTATTTTGCTTTTTTTTTTTTTCATTATAAATTCTCTTGTACCAAGCACAGGCAAGAGATTTCAAGTCACTGGTCGTTCTGTTTTATTTAAGGTTAGGCTCTATCCCTTCAAACTACAACTGCAACTCTCAAATGCTTGAAGGCTTCACTCCCCTATCTGGTGGTCCCTATCTCTGGGGAGGTCTGCTCTTCCTTCAGGCAGGCTCCATCTGATGCCCGCTTTGTTCCGTAACAAAGACAACTTCTGCCCAGTCAATCCCCATAGATGACCAACAAGCACGTCAAACTTATGCCAAAAAAATAAAATTTCTGAATTCCACCCCCCGCAAAAAAATTGCTTCTCACATATTCTTCCTCCATCTTGGTAAATGACAATTTGCTGAGAGCAACAGTCCTGGAGCCCACATGACTCTCTTCTTCCTCTCACAGCTCACACCCAATCTGACAGCTGGTTTCACTGATTCCACTTTCAAAATATCTCTATAATCTGACCATTTCTTACCACCACCACTGCCACTGCCCTGGTCTGAGCCACTGTCCCCTCTTGCCTGCATTACACAAACAATCTATGATGTGCCACCTCTGCTTCCTTCCTTGATCTTGTTCTCATCATTCTCCAAACAGCAGCCAGAGTGAGCCTTCTAATGGCCAACCAGTCAGTCAACACATACATAATGTTTCTCGGGTATCAGGCACTGTACAACATGCTTTACTTACATTAAGTCATTTCATCATCACAACTCTGTGAAGAAGGAACTATGATCATCCCTATTTACAAAGGAGACGATAGAGATCCAGAAAGGTTAAGTATTGTGCCTGGGGTCACACAGCTGGTAAGTGGCAAAGCTGGGATTCAAAACCAGGCAGTCTGCGCATTAGTACCTTTATTGTCTCCAGGGGACTCTCATATTATTCAGAGTAAAAACAAAGTCTACAAGGTCCTATACAATCTGGCCCTCTCTCAACAGGCCTCCTATTAATTTCCTCTCTCACTCCTCTCTGGTCTCACTACCCCCTTGCTCTTTCTCAAACACACCAGCAGGCTCCCGGCTCAGCATATGGACACTCGCTGTTTCCCCAGCTTTGAACACACTTCCTCCAGATACCCACGTGGTCTGCTCACATGTCAGATGATTAGTAGAGACTCACCTAACAGCCCTATTTAAAATCATGGTCCTCCTTGGAGCTTCCCTGGTGGCGCAGTGGTTAAGAATCCACCTGCCAGTGCAGGGGACTCGGGTTCAAGCCCTGGTCAGGGAAGATCCCACATGCCTCTGAGCAACTAAACCCGTGCGTCACAAATACTGAGCCTGTGCTCTAGAGCCTGGGAGACAAAACAACTGAGCCTGTGCACCACAACTACTGAAGCCCATGCGCCTAGAGCCAGTGCTCCACAACAAGACAAAACACCGCAATGAGAAGCCTGAACACTGCATTGAAGAGTAGCCCCTGCTCGCCGCAATTACAGAAAGCCCACGCCCAGCAGCAAAGACCCAACACAGCCAAAAATAAATTAATTAATTAATTTTTAAAAAAAGATTTAAAATAAAATAAAATCATGGTCCTTTTCTCCCTTCACTCCCTATCCCCCCCTTGCCTGCTTTATTTTTATCCCCAACACTTAGCATCACCTGACAAGATATACATTTTAAGTTGTATATTTCTGCCTCACCCCACTGCAATGTAAGTTACATGAAGGTAAGGAGTTTTGTCTGTTTTGTTCACTTGTTCTCTCCAGCACCTAGAATAGTGTTTGGCACTTGAGGGAGAGAGAGTGAGAGGCAGGGGAGGGAGGGAGGGGGAGAGAGAGAGAGAGAGGAGGAAGGAAGGAAGGAAGGAGAGAGAGAGAGAGGGAGAGAGGGAAAGAGAGAGAGAGAGAGAGAGAGAGAGAGAGAGAAAGAAAGAAGGAAAGAAAGAAAGAAAGAAAGAAAGAAAGAAAGAAAGAAAGAAAGAAAGAAAGAAAGAAGGAAAGAAGGAAAGAAGGAAAGAAGGAAAGAAAGAAAGAAACAAAGAAAGAAAAGGAAGGAAGGAAAGAGAGGGAGGGAGGGAGGGAGGGAGGAAGAGAGAGAGAAAGGAGGGAGAAGTCAGGCAGAAAGAGAGCTTGAGCTGTATGTTGTAATTGATCAGTACTTTTCCCAATGAGTCTATGAATAAACACTAATGAGAAGCTAAGAGAATTCCATTACTACCTCCTGATCTGACTCCCAAGAGTGGACCCCACTCACCTAATCTGTAATCCCAAGATAAGAGTCTTGGGTTTAGCTAAGGCAAAGAGCTCACTCTAGGAAGTCACATGGGAAGTAGGGAACCTTGTTTACAATGGGAAAGGAGAAGAGAGAAGTCCTCTCCTTCTTACTAATCAGAAGCGAGCATTTTTCCATTATGAATACATTCATCGGCCTCCCTCAATTTTCAGAATGCTTTATTTCATCTTGACTGAATCCTATCCAGAATTCACTGAGTGCAGAGGATGCAGGACTACCGTCTTGGTCTAGTTCTCTAGAAGTGAGAATTGGGGCAAAGAGTTTTCTAAGGTAGTAAATCCTAAAAAAAGAAGAAATAACCCAATGTTTAGGGCTAGAGCGAGAATGTCATGCTGGGAGCAGGCATAAGCTAACATTAGTATCAGGAATCATATTTACAAGTTATGCAGAATATCCAGAAACATTGTTTAAAATGAATGCCTTATGGACAAGGTTATTCACACAATTCTGAAGAGCAGGTACAAAACAGCAAATTGTCCCTCGTAAAGAGCCCTAGTTGCACCAGGTTTAGGATTAGAATTCCAGAGGACTGCAGGTCTGTCTTTCATATAACTCGTAAGTGCTCTGAGATTTTCAGAGCTTTACACAAGTGAGGGTTTAAGCCTGAAATTACCTACAGCATTTGAACCTAGCCAAAGGCTAAATACAAACATTAAAACCAGACAAAGATTTTTCTTGGGTGATGTACGCCATAGTCAAGCTTATGGGCATTTTTATCCAGAAAAGCCTAGTCTCACTGGCACTGAAAGATTTCCCAACACAATAACTTTCTTCTTCAATGACTTTAGCCAATTGTAGATGAGTACCGTGAGGCATTATTTCAGTCTTAGAGTTCTAACCTTGAGGCCTGAACTTACACAAGAAAAATCTGCTTTTAAAGTGCCTGAACCTACACTTACCAGTGCTTTCCTAATTCTCATAAGTTCCTTAGACTATCAGCATTTCAGTGGTCCTAAAGACCTCACAGACTGACTTGAGTAGCAGTCAAATTTAAAGACACAAAACTTCATGTTTGGCCCCCAATCCTTAAAAAAAAAAAAAGAGGTTTTTTTAATTGGTCTCAAGTCCATGGGTCTGTAACATTACTGCAGTAAAGACATGATTTTAATTTCTCCATTTTCAACCCTTATCTAATACTATTTTGCTTAGTAATTAATTGTATCAGAGTTCAAGTTCGTGGCAATATAAGTTTTTTTATTATTAATGAACATTTATTATTAATACGGGAAGCTGGATAGTAGTTAGGAAGACAGATTTATTGTCAGATACTCCTGGTTTAGATTCTCTGCCACTTTCTAACTGTGTGATTGTGGACAAGTAACTTTAACTTCTTGAATTCTCAGATACACCATCTATGAAATGGGCATCACAATAATATTTACCTATTAGAATTTCCACAATTAAATGAAATCATGGGTGTAAAGAGTGTATACACCTAAATTATGATATTGCCTGTAAGTTAATAGGCTCTTCTTCTGCTTCTCCATCACCTCCTCTTCTTTTTCCCCACCATCATCATCATCTTAATGTTAATAATCAGTGAGAATTATAATTTTTAAAATTATGATGTTCATTTGGAGGACCAGTAATTGATCCAGTTTAAACTGGAAAGACAGATTGAACTTAAACCAGGAAATTTCAAGAATGACAGCAGTGTGGCTCTCCCAGCCTTAGGGCACCTGGCAATATAAGCTGTGACATATCATTACCACGTACAGTTGGTCACTTTAGTTTTCACTTCTAATTATGGACTTTCCTACCCTCCTTATCACAACCTTCTCACCTCCTTAGTCATTTAAGGATTTTTAGATAATGGAGGCCAGACACTCTTCCTTGGTCCCTTAAGTTCTTCTACTTCTTCCTTCTCTACTTCCTCCTTTTCTCAGCTTCTCCTTCCTCTGTCAGCTCCTTCACATCAGCTAGCAGAGGGCTGTCAGGGGAACAAGTCCAGCCTCCGTTTGAGTCTACAGTAGGAGGTCATCTAGAGCCAGGCAGGCTCGAGATGCAGGGACTTGTGGACAGCTTTGGGGGTCATCTGGCTTGGGGAGGCTTAAAGAGAGGGCAAGTGAAGAATAGTATTTGCCTTAGGTGTCCTTAAAGAAGGGATTAATCTAGGTTAAACAGAAGTAAGCAAAATGCAAATCTCCCCATTAATTTACATTTTCTACTCCAAAACTTAACATGGGCACATACTTAGTTTCACCCTCTTTATCCTCTTTATGCTATCTGACAACATAAAGGTATTGTTATGCCCTTATATAAGACTGCTGCCCTAAAGAATGTGATTCAATTTTCAACATTAAAAATCATCACAGTTGAAAATATGCTTACTAACATTTTGTTTTGTTAAAAAAATTACTTCAACAGATGTACACCAAAAGAATGATTCCTATCATAAAAAAGCAAAAGCAGTTTAATACATATTAAGCCACCAATTTATAACCTGCATCATATAATAAAGACTTTTCAATAATCTCAACCTTGTACTTATGCTGTAAGCACATCTAGAGAGTTTATCTAGAGTGTACCCGTGACAAAGCATACCCTTGTATTTTCACAGATATATAGTTTTTCTCCATTGTATGAAAACGATTGGTTAAAATAATACAGATAGCACTTATATATGCTTGCATCATAATGTTTAAAATAGTGAACTCTTAAAATTACATCAAAAATGCAAATAAACAAAAATCGGGGATTCTACTTTAGCTCTTCAGTTTGGGAGAGGTAAGAACATGATGAGAAAGTCATTTTCTCATTTTTAAGGTTCTATTTCCTGATTTTAAATTCTTCGGGAATATGAGCTTTACCAAATGACAAAAGCACTGGATCTATGAAAATATACAAAAATGTGTCATTCAGATAGATTGATTTTAAAAAGTTTTGCTCTGATCCACCTGCATACAATTTTCATGAAGCCTTATTAAATGTTTACTAGGACTCCTGAGTATTCTGTGTGCAAGGTCAGTTGTGGGATGGTGAACTATTCTTAAAGATTGGGAATGTTTTATAAAGTGAGAGTAATACAAGACAGAAAAACAATGGGAAAGAATTATTTGTGTTACAAGCTTAAAAGAATTCTTTTTCACAATAAAGCATAACTAAATGTGGAAAAAATAGTAATAAATATATCAGGGGGCATACATCTGTAAGGTCTAGATTGGCGGGCATCTCGGTTGTCTTCAGAATTAAAACAGCAGTTTTCCACTCTGAGACCACATTAACTCTCTGCCTACTAATTCTGATAGACTAGACTTCCCAAAGTCCTCCACAACTCAAAGTTGCAAGCTGAAGAAATATTAACAAGCTGTACAATGTTCCCTTTTTTCCAGAAGAATGACAAGTTCAAGATACCCAGTAGTCTTTGTGTTGAAGACACAACTAGAAATATTTTTAGTTTTTAATTTTTTAGTTTTAATATCATATCACCAGATAAATCATTAACATAAAAATACTGACTCACAAATATATAAAATATTAATAAATATTTTTAAATTCCAGTTAAAATATTTTAGGGCTGACATTGTAATAGTTTTTTTAAACTCAAACTCCAAACTATACTAATCTACATAGGCATTGCCATGTCCAAAGGGAAAGATAACAGGGTGATTCTAGAGTGGATATGGATGGTACACAACTTGGGACCAGAAGATCTACATTCAGGTCCAATCCTACCATTGGGGCAAATTAATGTTTCTGGGCCTCGGTATCCAAATTGTAAAAAGGATAATATAAAGCGTAACACACAGAATGGTTATCCCTATAAAATGATCACTTGACTTGATTACAAAAGTGCTTTGTAAGCTGCTCTTTCAAAGTAGCGTTCCGGCATTCAGGGTTATGT